>NC_070578.1:33890854-34190854 GCF_027409825.1 Scomber japonicus
GCAACAAACAGCTTAGAGCAATGATGATCCTATAATATTAGGGACTCCTGTGGATTAAGGCATTACCCTCCTGTTAATCCTGCATAGTTGTGCTTTTTTTCTTTTTTCCATATTGCTGTTTTTGCTCCCTAAAGGACAAGACTGGACATATTGTTAGGATCCCAGTGTTTTTTTCCCTTTGTTCCCCCTTTCCCTCCTTCCCTTTTGTGGGTGTGTTTTGTTTTTTTCTGTCTTGTGGTTTTCCCCAGTCTACTGTTGGAGGTTAGTCTGGAGCTGGGCGGAGTTGGAGTTCTCCTCACTACAATCTGCACACCTGCCATTAGTCATCAAACCATCTTCTACTCACCAGTATTTAAGGATCGGTCCTGCAATCCATTCTTCACCAGATCATCAGTTTTGCCTGCGTGGTATACTGCTCTGGCTCGCTCTCTCTGTTGCTTCTCGTTGCCTTTTTCGATCATTCACTCTTTCCATGTGTAGATCTCTGGTTGCCTGCTACCATTCACCCGCTCCTTCTTGGTTTACTGAACTCCCCTCCGCCTCATGCTCCAGTAAGACTCACTTGTGTCCAGTCGATTCCACGGATCCCAAAACCTCTGCTCAGTACTGCCACAAGACTAAAGGGAAAACACTGTCCTTCCTGGTTCCAGCCGCTCTGGCCTCCTGTGAAACCCTACCATCGATATCCATGCTAAGTCCCGAGACTCCTGGATCTACCTGCTCCCCTCCACAGAGACTTTGCTCCCCCTGAACACTGAACCAAGCTGCCTTGATCAATTCAAAGTATTAAGTAAACCTAGTCATTGCTTTCACCACCTCAATCTCAGAGTCATTGTGTCTGCAATCAACATATCCCAAACTATCAATACATTTGTTTCATCCAAACTCTGCTTAAGCTTATTACTTTGTGCCATAAACCTTTGTCTAGATTTTTGTCCATTAAAAACACATCAATGAGCCGTACTGTAGCACTGGGGGACATGTTCCTATATAAATGACATGGACACTTTATTTTGAGTCAGTCCCACATAAACCACCCTGCTGCCACATACTGTATACTCACTTTAACCTAATGTTTATTAAGCTGCAGCTGAAAATAATCCTCAACAAATACACTATTTACTCCAGTTTGAGTTTGTTAAACCCTACAGTGCTCAGCTATTTTAGGGAACTGCTTATGAAACGATGTATTTATCTTACTTCTTATGTTACCTATTCAATAGGGATCCAATGAGCTTGTAGCAACCAGTGGCCCAGCTGTAACATCCCCAGTTAGATTCCTGTGTTGCATGTTCCCTTTCTATCTCTCTCTGCTGCATTCCCTGTGTGTATTTCTACTGTGCCTATCAAATAAAGGTGAGAAGAAAATAATTACATAAAAAATGATGGAATTGGGACTGAGTGCCAAAGACAGGGGAGGAAAGTAAGAAAGTATTAAGAGACAGACTAAAACTTTGTTGGTTTGGGGTATTTTCAACTATAAATAACATACATACATATATTTATACACCTTTTTACCATAATCAAGTGCATAATGTATATTTCTAGATTTTGATGTATTTTCTCTGCTTTCATTATTGTTATTCTTGTGTCATAATAGAGTTTTCAAATTCAATTCAAATAATTAAAATGCTTCACCACACAGTGTTACTAAGATTGCACAGAAACGAATGGAAAACTACGGATGACCTGAACAGCAAAGCAAATAAATGTAAAAAATAAGACATACCTGTGATTACCTGTAATTTTCTGCCGTCCCTCAAAATTCAGTAACATCCAAAATTATGTGCAAGCCTCCTCCACTCAGCGGAGTGGTTCTGGTGGAAACTATGATAAGAAAAATAACATTTTTTTCCAGATTTGAAAAGTGAGAGTTGCCCTGACTCCTGAACACTGCATTTTGGTTTATTTCCTGTACCTTCTGTCAGAGTAGAAATTACACTTTGGTCCAAAAAGGTGTTTGAACTTTTCCATACTGAAGGACCGGACCCCAAAAACTTGATGTTTACCAGTGAAGTGCTTAGATTAACATTTTCAACTTGGTAACTGTGATGAAAATATTCTATCAAGGATTTGGCAAGTTGTGTGGAAAATACTACACTGGCTAAAAACTTTTAAATAATATCACAAATGAATATTGACATTATTATTGTTCTTCTTTGTTTTACTCCTTTTCCCACAAACAGCAGTTTTCCTCTGACCTCGCTGTCATGTGAAAAGGTAAACACTTTTGGTTATGTTTTCTATAATGTCTAAAAGCCTTCACAGAGGAAGGAAGATGCAGTGACTTTATTCATCCATACCAGAACTGTTGTTAGATTATTTTCTTCTCGATGCCTTCAATAAAACTCAGCGCTGTTCTACAAATGAACTCCTCTGAAGCTTTCGTGTGTGCTCAGGCAGCGAATGAGTTGAAAGCTTTTGATTTTCTCTCAGAATAACACAACGATACACTGACATTTGTTTTTGTGTGCCATTTTGCAGCTTACCTTAAAACTTCTTTTAAAACTATTCATAACATAGCAGTATAATGTGCACAAGCAAAGGCTAATCCAAGTAATAGTCTAGAAAAAAGGGTGTAGACAGAATTACACATAAGAGAAGTATCAATGAAATATGTACCAACCAATAATAACTACAGTTTTCAATACAATATCAGAGGTTAAACACCTGCGATTCCTCATCAAAGCAGATTCAATGAAGTCTCTTGAGTGAGTGGCTTGGATTTAATACAACTGTATTTGACACAGTACATCTTGACTTCTTTTTAAAAGAGAGTACTGAAGAGAAAATCTCCCTTTTGATGCCTGTTGTAGATTTGAAAGGCGTCTCTGAGGAGTTTGTACCTTTGCTAGTTCATGGAGGATGGCAGCTATAGTCAGCTTGGATTCACAACTTTGACTGATTTCAACAGTTTTTCAGTTTTAAAAATGTTCATATATATACTTAAACCATTAATGCAGCATAATCCAGTACTCTTCTGTCCATGTGTATGACTGGTGTGCTCTAAAGCTGTTTTATACCAAGTACACAAGCATAGTTCCCTCTGTTGTATGTTTTTTGGTCCACCTTTCAGCTGGTGATATCCAAAAAAAGTCCCAAAAAGTTTTTACTGGCTGCTTTAAAATTCTTGGAGGAAAAGATATTCACAATTAAATGTGCTTTAATTTTGGTCTGTCGTAATAATCAGTGAATAAAGCTAGCAGACTTGGATACATCATTACATTTACTAACCATCCATTTATCCTTAAACTTGCTACTTCTTGTCATTTTCAACTTGTAGGACAATGCTACCCATCTATTACATAGACCTCTGCAGTGTTAGCATTCACACCAGACCATGCTCTTCCACATTAATAGACAATGTTCTGACCTAACAAAAGAAATAAAAGCAAGTAGTTTATGAACAGCGATTAATGTAATTTGTAAAACAAGGCATTAAAGTTTGAAAGACCAGGAGGACTAAAACCTTTGAAATGTTAAATACTCATAAAACTAGAGCACAATGCATTAATAAACCATTAACTGCATAACACCGCTTTGATCCATTACAGTGCTTCCTAAATTTGCTCACTTAATCGGTTGCTAATAATGAAATCTGGAATATAGAGACTCATCTTCACACATTACGGCTAATGCCACTGTTGAAGACGAAATAGAGTATTCACTGTGTGGTATGTGTCATCTCTGGCATCATGGCCCATTGAATCACCTCATTATACTTGTCTCATATTATGCAAATGTTTTTTTTTTCTAGGCTAAGGCATAATCTCTAAATTGATGCTTTTATAGGAAACATTAAATGCAGACTTAATATTATATGGGGAAAAAATTTTAATATTTTATTACACTATAATATGTAATTTACTGAACTGGAGTTCTGATTATTGCCATTGAGAGCAGGGCTATTAAAGCTTGATAGAGCCTTGATGGTGTTCTCCTGGTTGGAGTTATCATTGTACAAATGGAAGAGTACTTTACAGTAAATACAGAGTGCAGACATTTAATTTCCATACACCCAAATTAGCTACTTCGACGCAGTGGGTGCCGTATGCTAAAATAATGCTTATTAGGCCATATGGAGGACCCAACCCCCCAGATTAGAGAGACTGCAGAGGCTGCTGAGGTGAGAAAGGAAGAAAAATACATATTTAACCCTTTGTGTGGTGCGGAAGAATCTGGATTTTTAGCCCAATTATTTATATATTGTCAATAATCACAGTAAAGTATTCATAGAGTTATAATGTATATGGATTCAATATGAGATCTCAGCATTAATGATCAAATTTTCATTGTTTAACTAAGATATATTACAAATACGTGTATTCAGAATACAGATATAAAAGCACAGTATTTAAAATATTATATTCGAGAATACATAAAGTTCATACACTGTGTTTGGGAGTAGCTAGTTACATGTAATGATGTTACGTCATTTAATTACAAATACATGTAACTGTAATCCATAATAGGTATTGAGAAAAACCTTTCAGATTTTACTCAGGAGGGTTTTTTCTATTTCTTTTAATATTGAACATGTTACTGAATACATCTATTGCTGTTTTAAATACTTTGAAATCCATATTTTTTTAATATTTTGTAAATAAATCATGACATGGGCTTATTTGGAGCACACGTGGGTTTAAATGGAGTCACAGTAGCAATTAAGCCCATGGCAGACTTTTGACTTTTTTCATAAAACTCTTTATTTTATATCCCAAAGTCTACATGAACTAATGAATACATTTTCAAATGAGAACTAGACCTTGCTTTATAAGAAATTATATGGGAACACTTACCCTAACAGCTGAAAACACTGGTTAGACAATTAGAAAAGTAATCAAAAAATAATCAAAGTTACATTACTTTGATTAAGTAATTGAAATAGTTACATTACTTATTACATTTTAAATAGAGTAACTAGTAATCTGTAACCTATTACACTTCCAAAGCAACATTCCCAACCCCGTATATAGTGTATATAATGGTACAGTGAACAGTTGAGTACAACAGTCCACACTCAAAAATACAGCTCAGTAAAGTGCCTTTAAGTCTTGGAGAAGTTGATATTTGTTATTTACGGTTCAATTTATGAATCAGAAGAGTCTAACTATACTATAAAAATCTGTCTTATGGTTTGTTGTTTGTTGTTTTTGTCATTTATATATATTCATTTGTTTTCGGTAGGTTGTATGGACAGCCATGAGTTAGGTTTTGGCTTCCAAGATGAGGTCATGGATGTATTGAGCGATGGGTGAGGAATCCAACTATGGCGACCATTCATTTCAATCAACTGCTCCCTTTCTTTTCAGTCTGGCTCTGTCTGGCCGACTGCCTTCATACAAGAGTGACATCAAATTAATCTTGATAGCACTATTGTTGGCTTCTAAATGCAGTATATTGGATTTCTGAAAGAGCATGACAGAAATGCTCTTCTTAGTTTTTTTGTTTTTTTCTCAGCTGTTTCTTTTTTGTAATGACAGTGCAGTCTTTCTGGGTCACGGGGCAACAGGTGTCTTGCAGTCCAGACCTTAAAGAGTATTAAGAGACTGCTACAAAGAGTAAAGTAAGTACCACCTTACAAAGACAGGTAGCTAAACTAGCACTATTGACTTAGAAAGCTGTTCTGCTACTTCTGCTGTTTCATTCACAAAAATACATTTAGTCATTTTTCAATGGCTACAATTGAATCCATTGGTGAATTAATTGTTAATTGGCATCCAGTACAAATAACAAATCAAGTACAAGTCTACAAATGTAAAGCCAACTGATACCTTGGGCTGCCTCGTTCAGATATGTGATCCTGGACCAGGGTTATTATAGTTAACGAAAACTAAGACAGCAGAAAGTAAAATAAAATAAAAATAAAATAAAAACTACAATGAACAACGCAAAACTAACTAAGACTAAACTGAATTGCAGATAAAATCAGCTTCGTTATTGTTGTCGTTTCATCTCTCCTTTGATTTTTACTGTGTCCAGTTTGACTTCTTGACATAACAGACTGGTTCCAGCTGGTGGCAGCATAGTGGATGCCGGCTGCCGCATAAAGCTCAAGAAGAAGATGCAATTTACAATTTTCTAGAATGAAGAAGAAGAAGTTCCAGGCAGAAAACATCACAGCCCAGTATGAGAATATTTTGACTACGACCTGTAGTAGATAAAAGTAAAAGTGTCGTGACGAAGACTGATGGGAAAACTAAAGCTATGATTAAAACTAAATAAAAACTAAACTAAAACTACTTAATCACTTGTTAAACTAACTCAAACTAACTTAAACTGAAATTTTAAAACTGAAAAACTAAAGAAAAAGAAAAACTAAATAGAAATTCAAAACTATAATAACCCTGTCCTGGACTTGCACATCGTAAATGTCACTGCTGTGCTTGGGGGATATGGGTGAAGCTAGAAGCCAGATGACAGGGCATTGACAGTAATAATATCAAGAAGCAGTGAGACAAGAAAGAACAGAAAAGCTAAACGTGCATAAGAAAAGACCTGTTAAACACCTGGCCATCACTACTTCAACACTGGTCTACTTCAATATCCCTTGTGGTTTTATAGACAATGGTTTAATGTACTTTTGTTGGATGTTGACCAACTCAGAGAGGGGGTCAAGGCTAAAAATATACTGAAAGCAAAACACTGTCTGTTACATTATTAAGTTTCAAAATGAATAAAGTACCTTGGGTACATGATTGCATTTCTTCATGGTTTTCATTGTATTGTTCTAACTCAGTGGTACTGCTGGAAAGAGAAGAAAATAAATTAGGTCGGCATGACAACCTTAGCATGGTGCAGTATGACTCTGTAAAAGTCTCAAACTTCAAAGCCAGTCACAATACGAACACTTGGCAAGAGTCTATGCAGAGGCAAGGCTCTCTCTCTTGTTTCAAGGCCATACGAGGCACCCACATTTCAAATTAATTACAGTGTAAATGCAGCCAGGCAGCGCGTGTAACCGACATACAATACAAACAGTCAATGAGAAGTTTACATTTGCATCCATGAATGTGCTTTTCAATCCATTTGCATATATCAGTGTGTTATATATCAAGTGCAACACACACATTTACTAAAGGCCGTGACTACAAACTGACAGTAGTAGGACACTAAAAGACAGTGGCCTCAGGGATTGAGTCACTCTGCCAAAAGTAAAAACATGAAAGGGAGCACCAGCAAAACTTTCATCTTACTCGTTTGTGTTTAAACCAAGAGAAACTCTTGATGGACGCTGTCATTATTTCATGAAAGATAGATACGGCTGAAATAGACCATCCTCACAAGACGTCCTCGTTTGTCAAACTGATTAAAGGATAGGTTTGCAATTTTTCAAGTCAGTCTTGAATGAATGAATGAATGTCAGGTGTCCATATGAACATCTGTGCAAACAATGTATCCCCAACTTTATATGTGGGTAATATGAGACTTCAGCCATCCAAATTAGTCAAAACAAGTTGATGTCTTCCAAAGTTATAGCCTGTTTAGTCCAAATTTCTCTATTCTTGTTACTCTCCTTACATTGCAGGCCAGCAGAGAAACACTGTCCAGACAAACATGAAGTGGGATTTTTCCTCTAAAAACTTTATTTTTAATTAAAAGCGACACAATGGAAACATTTTTGTCTGGTTTAACAGCAAATGAGAACTGAAACTGCCCTCACAAAAATGCTGAAATACTTAAGATTGAACTCTAATGACAACAAAGTATCAATACATCTGCTATAGACCTTACTGCAGCATTCGACACAGTTGATCATTGCATCTTAATTGACTGCCTCAAAAACTGTGTTGGTCTACCTGTTACTAAGCCGTTTCCTACAGCTTCGCTCCCATTTATCAGACAGATGATTTTTAGACTCTCAATAAAATCTTAACTCCCACATTAAATTCTATCACAAAAACACAATTTTTTCACCTGAGGAATACTGTGATAGTCTGATCAATCTTAACAAAAAAAGAAGCAGAGAACTCACTCACACCTCCACCTTTAGTCGAATTGACTGCTGCAATGCACTTTTTAATGGACTCTCCAAAAGAAAATCAGTAAAACACCTACAATTCATTCAGAACTCGACTATGGCTTAGGGGGTAGAGATTCCCAGCTCCTCCAGTCCACCAGTTGATGTGTCCATGAGCAAGATACCAACATCAAACTGCTCCTGATGTCCGCACCAATGGTGTGTGAATGTTAGTTTCCTTCTCATGAGCAGGTTGGCTCCCTGCATGGTAACCCCTGCCATCAGTGTATGAATGTGTGTGTGAACGAGTGAAAAACACTTATAGTGTAAAAGCTCTTTGAGTGGTTGGAAGACTAGACAAGTGCTATATAGGTACAGTCCATTTTCTGGGAACATAGTCATAACCAAGAAGAGTGAACACGTTGTACTGATTTTAGCTATGGATGGTGGGGACTAGTGGGGATAAGTATGCACCTTTCAGGTGCATACTTATATGGGCATGAGGCGGGGCCATGGGCGAAGCGGGGAGGTTGCGATAGGTTGCGAGGGCTGAATCTCGAGGACATTGGGCAATCAACCTGTCAATCAGGACGTAGCCACACCCTAATGCATACCCTGCTTTATCGTCAATTATAAAATATGGGAGGGCAAAATTTCATGAATGAACATCATACCTCATTGAAGAAGGCTTTAACTAGCGATTGAGACCATAAACACATTTTGAAAACGTTTACTGAGGTTAGAAATCAAGTGAGAAGTTAGTGAATTCTCCATTGACTTGTATGGAGACAGAAGTCCTTTTGACACCAAAACGGTCGCCCCCTGGTGGCCTTTTGCTAGAATGCAGTTCTAAGTTACTTTCGCATTGGCCTCATTTCAGAGGACCTGAACTCCCCGTCTGGCAAAGAATCACAAAGTTTTCATTTTCAGCAACGCAAAGGGTTACTTTTCTAAGAAGGTAATGCTGTAACATAACAAGTTACTTTTTAATGGCAGTAATTTTGTAATGTAATGAGTTTTTTTAAAAAGTAACGTTCCCCATTACCGTTTGGGTCATATCCCTAACAATATCAAGGTGTTGCTACTTGTCCCAATTTTTTAGAGATTGTAAATGATCAAGCCACTTTAACTACACATAATGGTAATGGTAAGATCTCTGCAAAGTTGCCAGATTTGTGTGTTTCCTGCAAAAAAAAGTCCTCTATTACTGTATAATAAAGAGTGAAAGAGCAACCTGATGATCTGGCAACCCTTAACTTCAAACTTTACACACTGTCGACTAACAGCAGCCTGACAGACAAAACAAAGATGATTTGATATTACATTTAATCTCAGACATGCTGTTTAATTAAAAACTTTATTACTGAAAATTTCTCCACCAAAGTGTCAGTAACAGGTGCGCTTAGTTAATAAAAAAAGTTCTGTAATCAATCCAAACATTCATCTTTGAAATTAGTGGGAGAAATGTTTACTATTTAATGCCGTGCTATTATTGCATATGTGTCAAGAAGATATGAAAATGTTTTATAAGTCAAATTGGTCACAGCTTGTATAATACAACTGTTTGTGACTGTCAGGCATCATTTTATAACATAAATTCTGTCAGCAGCAGCCTGAGCAGCAGAGAGACACAAAAACAGGTAAGCCACAGCCTCAGGTAAACTCTGAATGTCACAGTGAGAGATCTAGCCATAAGTTCAGGAGCTGAATGAAAAATAATATTAATAGAAGTTTTTGAGATGATTTAAATAGGTTTGAGTGTCATGAAACTCTTGAGTATTTGTCGCCCGAATCCACAAACTGAAAGGAGGACAGAATCTCAGGTGAGGTTTGGAAATCTTACAGCAGCTTGTTATAAAGCAGCATGTTTACCTACACGTTTCTATACATTTATTTTATTTTAACATTTACTAAGCAAGCTTGTGTTTTCAAATATTAATTTTTAATCATGATACAAGTCAGCAAAGCAAATACATGCGTGTGTGTGCACATGTGCATATGAAAGAGAGAGCAAGTACACATATACAATTATTTTGGCTGTCTAACAAAAAATGTGCCCACCACAAGTTTTAAAATTCTTTTAAAGGTTTACGAAACACAAAATGTCTGAGCTCCAGCCTGTATTGCAGAGCTACTGAAACCACATCTCAACCTGCACCCTGAGGTTCTCTGATACCCTGCTGCTGCTCTTACAAAAGCACACTCATGAAAACATAAGGGATGCAACCTTTTCTGCTTATACACCCAAAATGTGGAACACCTTACCAGCAGAAATTAAAGATGTGACCTTAGTGTGCACTTTTAAAAGCCAAGTAAAAATGTACCTATACAAAAATGGCCTTCAATTAATTCCCTCCCTAACATCTACTGTATGTATGCTTACTGTACTTGCACGTTAATGCCTATTTTTAATGCCTTTTCATGTTTTATTTCCTTATTTGTAATGTATCTTAATGTTCTGATATATGAAGTATTTTTCATATTTTTCTTATATGTAAGTCACCTTGAGTTACTTAATAAACTATAAACTTGATGATTACAGCATAAACAAATCAGTTTAAAAGTGTATATAGAAACCTGACAATTGTTATAAGACTATTATGGACCTATCCTTTACATCAACTTTATGTTTTCCTCACAAGCAGTTTCTTCTAATGTCTTTCCTCATTTGACACCAAATAGAAGTGAATATGTGTGTGAGATGTGTGTCCCTTAGCAGTAGTTGTTGAGTATCTCTGAACCATGGTGGTCTTTCTCTACCTTTAACCATGTAGCTTTTGCTGCCTAAACTTAAACAGAACTTGACTTTTGAGGTAAGAGATCATATAACCTTCTCATGACTCCTTTTGTAATAGACATATGGTTTATTCTTTTCTTCTACTATCATTTCACACCCTAGTATCTGTAATCTCTCTCATCACAGTATCTACACGCAACTCACAACCACATTTGAGGTTTGAAACGTAAACCGACTTATAAATTGAAAGCTTTGCCTTCAGGCACCAGCTCCCTTATCTATATTTCCCATGGAATTAAATAAAAGTGCATCACCTACTGTACATAGACAGGTTGACATCCTTTCAGAAGGAAATTTTTCAGATGTTCTGAGGAGAGCCACACATTCGTTGGTGACACATCTTTTTTTTTTCCTCCTAGCCTAGCTTCTGGCAATGTGAGTGGTCTTGACTACTAATGTGCACATAAATGACACTGACAGGATTTCCTGAATCCTTGTGTCTCAGTTCAGTTTCTCTCCTTAGATGAGTTCAGCTATGTAGTAGCGGGCATGCTGTGAGCCCAGTTCTGTTAAAATAATAAATCATCTGTAAACTTTAAACCTGTTATTTAAGATCACCATTATCCAAACCTTCCAATAATGCAAACAGATTACTGTCTCACAGTGAGTGACAATGAACGCACAGATGGTATAGCAATTACAGGCCAGGCAGTAAGTGCTTCTTTTCCATAGAATTACGTGCTTTTATTATAATCTAACAATAGATCCCTTGCATAACAAGCCAGTGGTAGAAATCTCTGTTAGAGCAAAAGATTAATGGATAATTCAGGTAGATAGTTCCAAAGGCCAGAGAGTCGCTATGAGACGAAATGACCTGAGATGGCACAATGAAGCCAGACCGCTCTTTCATACAACCAAGCCATACTGAGATAAATCGCCTCGACCCCCCTCTCCACCTTATTATAAGTTCCTTTGGAATTAGTGCAAAGTTTTCAGGTTTCAAGAAATAATCACAGGAAAGGGAAAAAAAGAAAAAAAACTATGAATACAACTGCACAGAAAGCTATTATTATTTCAGTGTATTTGATCTAACCACTATCTTTGAAATAGGCAGGAGAGACTCACTAATCTTTTCTTAAATGAGTTTTCTTTGCTGACCTGAGTTTTTGCAGCACTTATAACGCAGCACTCATCGTTACACAGCTGTATTGTGATAGCGATATGAATCATAAAGTACCGGCAGGACCTGAGTGCCTGATACACATATATTTGATAAACCCCTTCACCCTCTATACACCCACAATAATAAAGTTCACTGTAACAAACAAATAGCTATATTGGTAGTTTGGAAGCACTCCCAGTTGAGAGGTTTGTTTGTGGGCAAATTAAATAAATATAATTCAGATGATTCATTGCAAATGCAGCAGTAATCTTATCAGCTGTAATGACGTCATGTCAGGGGGTGTCTTGGAAAGAGACATTAAGTTCCCTGTCCTCCAAGTCGCTCTTAGCATTACGCTATAAGGAGATTTCTCATAAGCTACAGAGTACATGAAAAACAGAATCACAGTGACTCATTCTACGTGTCCTCAAAGAGGAAAATACTGCATTAAAAACCTTCTTTAATGCCACCCATACATCAGTTTATAATACTCCTAGCTGAGGGAGACTTGATTGTTTTTAAAGGCGATTATTGTTTGGTTGCAGCGCTAATTATAAAAGAAAGTACTCACTGCTGGTCTGTCTGCACTTGCTATTATTCTGCCTTGATTTAATTTTTTTACTTAATGGAGACACACTTAGTGGGTCACTGCTAAAAATCTGTTTCTAATAATTCTGTTCATTTGGTTTTCCTGGTAATAATCAGCCTTTTCAATAATGTAACCAAGCAAATGGTTGTCCATCACGCAATCGATTTGTTGCCTTCTACATATGGAGTCAAATAAGGGTCATTCATATTTTGAGTTTATAAATGTGTTAAGAAAAAGTTTGCAATTGTAGAAGATAGATATTTTTGCACATGTGTAAAATGTATTGTAGAAATATTTCGTGCATATCTGAAAAAGTTAGAAAATGGGAAGAAAAAACACATTAAATATTTATCCTGAATCATGTTCCAATCCATCCTGAAGACCTGCATATGTGAACAGACTGACTTTACCTTTAATCAATTGGTGTCAGTGATATTATTTATAAGTCTCTCCAACTTTGCCAAACCTCACTGTTGAAATTATTCCTGCACAAACTTTAATTAGACATAAAGTATTTCTACAGCCACAGAAACACTTCAATTTATGTGTACACTTTTTTCACACATGCATAAACATATTTCTACAGCTGTACAACTTTATTACACGCTCACAAACCATTGCACAAGCTCAAAATATTAATAGCTGTTATTTTATTCCATACTTGCTGTTTAAAAACAATGAGGACTCCTTCTGTACTAATAAACCCTGGCTTTAGTGCTAGCATTTCATACAACTGCTTGATCTATTTTTTTCCCCATTTAACTACCACACATCAGTCAGCCAAACATGCTGTGTGTAACCAAACAGCATTGATGCTCAGTGTGCTTACTCTCCCACAGCAGTGAGAATATTTTTCTCCTAAAGAGAAAGTTAATGGCCCTGCAAACCCACACAGTTGTTTTCAGTTTCTGCCTGATTAGACCTCTGCTCACATCAAAACTGGCTAGAGCTTTATTGGAAATTATGTGACAAACGCCTCAGTCCTGTAACGTTCAAGCACATATTTCTTGTTTTGGTTGGGATTGAGCAGACCCTCATTCAGAGTTCACCTTTATTACATGTTGACCATGCAGATGTGTAGCTAATAAAAACTGAAGTAAAAATTGTGATTGGAAATGGAATAGTCATTACTGAAGCATGATACCACTTTGTTTGGTACAATATTACACGACCAGACTACAAACTGCAGCATTTCTCTCAGGGACTGTTCAGTTTGTTGCTGCTATGTTTAATATATTTATTACTCATATCAGAGCTGTGACATCCCATCCTTTTCTGGGCTGGCTGCAGGATGAGTTTACAGTAGTTGATGGGAGACTAATATGACTATACCATAAGACAGTCCCACTAGCATTAACAATGGACAAATTTTGTTGTGATATCAGTTAAATTAAATTGAATCCAGGCAGTCGATGGATTTACTCCAATAAGTCCTTCAAATTAAACAATCAAATATGTCATTTTCATGCACTCCAACACAACTCACAGGAGTGTTTTCTAATATGGCACCCCTATTGGCAGTAACAACATATTTTGTGTGTGCTTTTCAAAAGCTTATTATTCAAAAAATATTATAATGTATGATATGACAACACTATGGTTAGGTTTCCATACAAAAAGCACTTGGTTAGGTATAAGGAAAGATCATGGTTTGGGTTAAAATGATCACTTTGTACCGTGTTAGTCGTCATGGCTACAATAAACAGCATGTTGACTCAGTGGTGAGCACTGTTGCCTCATGAGAAGGTTGTGTGTTTGAACCCTGGCCGTCTAAGGTCCTTTGTCAGTGGAGTGTGCATGTTCTCTTCATATAGTTCAAGTACATTTCCAACAAGTTTCTACATTGTGTTCAATTGTCATGGATTTACAATGCCATTATAACTTACTTTCCCATTAGCAACCAAGCTAACCTAGCTAGCTACTTCCCAGCTGATTCAGCCAAAAAAAATTAAAAAAAATGAACCTGCATAATAAGCACAATAATATGGGCAATATGTTAGGTAATTACATTGGACTTGGCACAGTCTGTACTGCACTTGGTTACCTTGAGTCTAGCACTCTGAATGGTGTGAATTACATTCAGGCAGCCCCACTGTGCTTAATTATACTATTCATGGACCAGACCCATAGAGCCAGGCTTTCTGGGTGTGGGTGAAATATGGCTCCCCCGCCTGGGACAGCATGTCCCTGCGTAGTGGGAGTTGGAGTGCCACGGCTGTCCGCACAGCAGTTGATAAATCTCTGCCAGTCAGTGCGTTGCTGGCCAGTGTGGAGTTATTAGAAGCAGTGTGTGGCAGTGCTCACTCACTCCAGACAGAGTGGGATGTATTGGAGCCAAAGTAGGACATGTGTACAGTAGGTTAGGTGACCACTGTCCGCCTATTAGTGACCTCTGCTTTAGAATTTTCTCTATTTCTGCATAAATGTGACTTCAACATTTTTACATAAGTCCTAAAACTAGATAAAGAGAACTCAACAAATGAGACAAAACTTATTCATTGATTGATTGAGGAAAATTATCCAATCTTACATAGTTGTGTGAGGGAAAAGTATGTGTATCCTGGCTTTCACATTCTGTTTAGGTTCTTACGCTGGAACGCAGCGTTTTCTCATCGCCAAACATCACGCTTGTCATTCCAGTCGAAAAGTTCGATTTTAGTTTTATCCATTGACAGGACATTTTTCCAATCGCCTTCTGGCTTATCCACAACCGGAGACGGATGCAATGTTCTTTTTGGAGAGGAGAAGTTGCTTTTTCCTTTGCAGCTCAACTATGCACAACATTGATGTTCAATGTTCTCCTGATGGTGAACTGATGGACATTGACTCCTAGCCGCGGCAAGAGAGGCCTTTAGTTTCCTAGACATTAAACTGGCTTCCTGGACTATTACACGGTTACATGGTTTTGGATGTCTTCCATTTGTATACGACCTGCCTGAGGGGCACCAGGTGGACTGTCAGCCATTCTCTAAGAATATTATCAATATTAGACCACAGTGTTTCAGAACCCCCTTTTCAGCTTTATTGCCCAGTTTAAAACATTTGTTAGAAAAGTAATCACAAAGTTATCAAATGTAATAAAGGTCACTAGTAATCCGTAACCTATTATATTCCAAAAGTATGTTTCCAACACTGCGTATGCCTGCAGTTTGGGGCCATTTTTTTCTCTTCAAGCCACCATGGTAGGTTTTGAAGACCAAAGACTTTGTGAGAAATTTCCTGTGGCTTCTTTTTGTTCCTGAAACTACAATCGGTGCTGAACAGAAGAATTCACCACTTTGGAATAAATACAGGAAGACATGTAGGAGGACAAGGTGAGAAAAAATGACTACAGGAAATGTTTGAAGGAACAGGAGACACACTGGGACACATGTGTTACAACTCCAGGAGAGTACTTTGTAGGGGGTTAGACAATTACAACTGAAAAGGTTATAATGATTTAAACAAAACAAAAAATCGCAATTTTGGGAATTTTCGTGTGTCTTATCATGCTATACTGCAGATATTATTTCAAAACCAAACAAGCTGGTACTGTCTCATGCAAATATTTCATAGCAGACCTGACTGGATCAAATATTAAATCAGAATTGAATTTATGCCTATTATCACATTTTATCTGATTAAAAATGTAAAATTCTAAACTACTACACTGTTGTAGTCTGTAACACAGGCATTGTAAATTCAGAGGCGCCAGAGTTTAAAATAAAACTAAATTTCACCCACTAATTACTGAAAACTGTTATAAATCCTCAACACAAAGCTGGACTCCATGGACTTGGCTGCATCCATTGAGCCACTTTAAGCTTTTTAAAAGATTATTTCCTGCTGCTAAAATGTTACTATCCGTTAGATAAATCAATGCCACCTGCAGATGTTACATTTTCCATTTCTCTATTAGGAGGGAGACAAGGGAGTATTGTAAAAAAAGTATTGTCACAGTGTGGTAATGCTAACTTTTATTGCTACATTTTTATTGTAAACCTCCAAGCCATCATCATCTTGCACAGTGAATATATTTCCATATATAAAGATTATGATTAACTTGAAGGCACTTCATGATTTGTTGTATACATTTCTCTATATCTTTACACTAGTGTACTGGTGCATTGTTAATAAACTGCAAATTATGTATACATAAATCTCATCTCCTGTGTGCTTAGTATGTACATTTCAAGATTTGACACTCCGATTGCAATTGATAAGTCGAGAAACAAATTCATTGTTATAGTCTGTGGACCCCCTGAAATAGCCTTGGCCACCCCCTGGCCACCCCCTGGCCACCCCAAGGATAAAAGTCTAGCTCCGCCACTGTGTACTATACAGTGATACAGCACAGGTCTGTGTGTGCATTACTTAAAATAATCAGGAAATAATGTAAAATTTGATTGCAAGAAGGTTTTTTTATGTCATTAGTGGATGCTTATAGTTTTGTATTGTTATCATGAGCTTATAAATTATTCTGACAATCAACTGGGCCAATGTGGCCTAATGTCAACAGGTTTGCCTTAGGGATTTTATACCTTGTTTACTCATTAATGCATATAGCTACTGGGCCATAATCACATAAATTAAATGAGTGAGATGATTGCAATATGAATAGTGTATCACTGATGTAAGGGCTCTGTTGACAAAGTGTCTTTTGGTGGCCACCCAGCAACTGCTTTCACTTTACAATTATCACCACAGTACCACAACCACCTGTGTATGTGTTGCCTGCCTTCAGGGTAAATATGATCTAATAAGGAAGCAGCAATTGGGTAGAAAATCACCCACATCCAGTTATTTTTGGCATGCAGTGTCAACCAATCAGGGGCACATCAGGAAAAGTTGAACATGTGTACACACATATTACCGTTGGTCAGAGAAAAGTACATCCTTCAGCACACAGAAGAACAGATTGTGGGCAGTACTTTTTCATTAGTCATTGATTTGCTCTGCAATTATGTATGATTCATGTGAGAGTGAGAGAGAACAACTGTAATTTATATACACAATAATAACAAAAAAAAACATGTCATTAAAATATATATTTCGCAATTAGAACTGCAGGAGGGGCAACTCCCCGTCACCCATAATAGACCGTATATCATTGGCTGTTTATCACTGACTCTCTTTCCCTTTCACACTTGTTTCTTCTCTTGTATATCTGTAATATCTGAGTATTTGTGTTCACATTTCTTCTCTTAACCCTACAGATATGCCATAACATCATTTCAGTCCTTTCTTTCTCCTGTTACAATTTATTAATCTAAACACCCAGATTCACTCAAATATCAGTTACGTTTTAAATTAACCCTCAAGGGTCAAATTGACCCTGTCTATTTCCTTCCTTCCTTCCTTCCTTCCTTCCTTCCTTCTTTCCGTCCGTCCTTCCTTCCTTCCTTCCTTCCTTCCTTCCCTCCCTCCTTTCCTTCCTTCTCCCCTCCCTCCTTACTCCTTTCCTTCCTTCCTTCCTTCTTTCCTCATTCCTTCCTTCCTTCCTTCCTTCCTTCTTTCTCTCCTCCATCCCTTCCTATTTTCCTCCATCCCTCCTTACTCCTTTCCTTCCTTCCTTCATTACTCCCTTCCTCTTTTCCTCATCCCTCCTTACTCCTTTCCTTCCTTCCTTCCTTCCTCATTCCTTCCTTCCTTTCTTCCTCTTTTCCTCATCCCTCCTTTCCTTCCTTCTTCCTCCCTCCTTTCCTTCCTTCTTCCTCCCTTCCTTCCTCCTTTCCTTCCTTCCTTGACTCGAGGACAACAGGAGGGTTAAACGTGTTCTCACTTGCAGTCTATTCATCATTGTTAGATAAGTCATATAAATAAGACACATTCTAAGCTCTTTAGCTAGGTGTCCAGTTATACTGTCAGGAGTGAGAAGTTAACATGAATACCGTAATGATACAATAAAAGTAGCCATACTACTTTTATTTTGTACTTACATATTGTCAATAATAAAAAAAAACTTCCAAATGTTTTTCATACCATATCTACTGCTTTTTATTGCTTTATGATATTTATTTTCAAATAAATTAGGTATATTCTTACAGAAAGATTTAGAAGTGTTGCTCTGGATTCTGGTTTCTGCCAGGATTGGGACTTAGGATTTTAATGTAAGTGCATAAGAGAGGTTTTAAGGAAATCCACTGTATCTGTTCAGGCCCTGCAATGCCAGTTCATCCTACACCAAAAATCTGAGGAGCAGCCTGAATAGCGATTTAACCACTGAAATCATGTAAGGAGCAGTAGAGTCCTCACGTCACCCAGGGGACTGGAGGGATTAAAAATTCATCATGTTTTCTATTCATTTGTTTTTCCACAAAGCTTAAGACATGAGTAGGTCTCACAATGTCTTCAGCCATTTTTATACACTGTTACAACATACAGAGTTTTCTTTCTCAGAAAACAACACATTCGCTCAATAGATGACTCACCCAACTCATCATATTTGCATTTTCAGACTTAGTGAACAACAGACTGTACACACTTACAATGAATGCTTTAATAATGTTATTCTCAGTTGTCAGCATAACTTAGAGCCACTACATAGTGTAGCTCAGTGTCTCTGTCTCATTCTGCTGTTTTAATTTACACGAGTCTGAGGATATTTTCTCAGCTTCTGCAGAACAAACAGAATTCTTGCAGTGCCGTTTTGTGTTTTGACTCTAATGTGTTTTTTCATTAGACAGACAAGACTTGGCCCTCTGTTGCTTTACTGTTGATTGGGATGTGAAACAAAACACTATAAACTCCTTCCCTGCATGGCTGGCTGAGCGTTATGTAATATTTCAGTGCCAACTGCCTAGTATTGTCTCAAGTCAGAAATCAACACCCACAAAGATCCCACTGCCGTTCGGATTTGGGAAATGTACAAAGCTAACATCAATGCACGCAACTGCACTAATACTGTACAGTACATGTTGAAAGAGTCCTGCATTTTCAGATATGTTTAATGTTTATAATGGAGCAAATACCAGTGGATATCATGGCTTATCCAAATTGCATGCTTTTTTCAACCATGCCAAAGCCACATAAAGTGAAATATCTTTTAAATGTCTTTTTAATTTTGAACAGACATTCATGATCCCCAGAAGGTAACTCCTGGTGACTTTGTTGATGGTAAATGGTAAATGTACTATACTTATATAGCGCCTTTCTAGTCTTTATAACCACTCAAAGCACTTTACATTACATGTCATTCACCCATTCACTGATGGCAGGGGCCACCACGCAGGGTGCCAACCTGCTCATCAGGGGGGAATTTAACCATTCATTCTCATTCATACACCGTTGGCGCAGCAACAGGAGCAATTTGGGGTTAAGTGTCTTGCCCAAGGACACATCGACATGTGGACTGGAGGAGCTGGGAATCAAACCGCCAATCTTCCAATTGGAGGATGACCGCTCTAGCTCCTGAGCCGCAGCCACCCTGATCATTCGAAATTTCCCTTATGTCCAATTTTAGTTGAAAAAGCCAACTCAAAACCTGTTTTCACTTTCACTGTGCACAACTAAATTGGCTCACATGTGTGGATGTGACAACTGTACACTGTGAGTGAGCCATATGAAACCATGTAATTCTTTCTGTAATTATCATAGCAAGGAACTAGGAGTATTACCAGTAATAGTAGCAGAGTGTTGAAAAATTGAATGTTCGAAAAGCAATGCAAATGTTTTTTTTCCATTGTTCACTTCATCTGTAATTGAACAAAATGTAGCACCTAAAGAAGAAGGTGAGACAAATGTGTTATTTTCTGAGCTCACTCCCCATGAAAGATGTTTGATTAATACTGTGCAGGTAATAAACTAAACCAAAACCTATTTAAACACTGTATTGTTGGATATTTCCTCCTCTCTATATTTGCTTTACTGTACACATATTGTGTTCTCTGCTGCACTTTCTGCTCTGTGGGCCATACCACGAAAACGGAGGATGGCCTACATTTTATAGCTAATCCTAATGACATTCTCATGGCTGCCAGTCATGCGCCGCACACTCTCTCCTCTCTCTCTTCCCCTTGCTTTCTCATACTGAAAGTGCCCCTCAGCCAATATAGTGAGAGGAACATCAGTAGGAATACATTTTTGCTCGGTTACTAAGCCCAAAATGTCGGTGCATTCCCTCTGGCCATGAAAATCCTTGAAAGTCTATGGATTTGAGGGAAAAAAGGGTATTCTTTATAAAAAAAATTTAAAAAAGAATAAGAATGGATGGCCTGAAAATACCTGACTTTCAAATCAAAATCTAGCATGGAAAGTTGACAATATGCAATATGCTGGTTCCTCTTTCTCCTCACAATCCTGCTGAGCTTTACAATTGAACTTGTCCTTCCATTTGGTAGGAACCACTCTCTTGTAGCCGTTTTATCAGCTAACCTGCTTCTGTCTGGTTTCATTGGTCTGAATTGTAGGTTAATGATTGAATAATAATAATATTACAGTTACATGTACTTTCTCTGTCAAAAACCTGACTCTAAGGCAGCTAGTTTTCACCACATGATGCTGTATTTGTTCAGTTCTTAGATATGTCCTTATTTCACTTCATAAATAAAACTGTTCAGCTATGCTCTGTTTTGTTTAGAACGTACAGCAGCAATGAGTGGGCTTTGACAGATCGATAAGAGCATTGAGATGGCCACTGTGGCGAACAAAGACAAATGTACAGTACATGCCATACAAGCTTGAGAAGGTTGAGAACAAGACAGAAACATTACAGAGACTGGACTGATGGAGAGGTGAATATACTGCTGAAGTGGTCTGAAAAATGTCTATGAATGTTACTTTTGTTCAATCAATCTAATTGAATCCAGATAGTTGTGAATACAATGACCCTGTTCATCTCCTTTTAAGTTCACTTGGGTTAAATGTTCAAAAAATACTCAAATATTCCAAAAGTGTAGTATTTGCAAGCCAGCTATATTATATATTTTTTACAATTACAATGTATCAAATGACAGTGTGTCACATGAAAGATGAGGATTATCAGCGATTCTGCTGCTGCCCTCAACTATAGTTTCAGCTCATTGTTTAGCTGTTCTGCTGCAACTTTACTGCTTTGGTTGACTCAGCACTCTCATAAAGTTGTTTTTGGCCACAGCAGGCAGCTGTTTTTAAAGAAAAAGCTTTAAAATCCACTGTACAATACCTGCTCAGCCCCAAACAGCTAATGGACACAGTTAGCTGTAGGCTAGCTGGTGAATATAGGTGGAGCATTTAGCCAGATATTTCCCTCAGGAGTTGATAAGGGGCAACCTTCTCTCATTCCCAGGTCATAAAAGTCTGTGTCTGATACTGACGCACAAGGCATCCTTAGTGTCTGTACAGCGCCCCAAGCTTACAGCCTACTACAATGTAAACCCAGGGCATTTTAATACTGACACCATCTAAAAACATTGCATTTTCCAATGAGAATAAAATGAATCACAGCCTTTCTTTTGTTATTGCAGACAAAACCTTGACAGTCACATGGCATCAACACAGGCCAATAGAAAAGAATAGCTTTAAAAAAAATCTATAGGCATCTCACAATTTTAGAGCTGCTGTTGTGAAACCAAGGTATTTCACACTGTGGACCAATGTAGATATTGCACATTTTGATGCGAGACTGCAGTTTCTCACCCGGAGAATCTCATCTCAATCTTACTGAGCTCAATCGCTTACAGCTTGTGTTCTTGCAGAGGATCGGGCTAAGAATAGGGCTTCGAGCTGATTGTAGTTGCATTTGGTTGTGGTGGTGGAGTTTTCTATTTGAAGTCATTCTCGCCATTGTTTCCTGATGCAGCTGAGCTGAGCTGAGCTATTCAGTCTGACCTATGTTCACGCAGCTCTCTCAGCTCTCCAGCAGGTCCTCTGTAAAGTAAAGCCACCCAGAGAAAGAGCTGCAGTTACTCCCTTGTGTCTGATTCATCGTGGTTTTCATTCACTCCCCCAGTCACACAGCCCCAGTAGAAATGGAGATTCTCATTTTAGTTAGTGCCTATACAATGACTGATTGCTTCAGTTTGAAATTACAGAGTCTTCCAGTTATACCTGTTCAGTTATTAGTGTGTCTACATCAGCGTATTTTGGCTTCTTTTTCCACATTTTACCTACAGTGGAAGCTGTTCAGCTACTTATATTGTTGCTTGCTTCTCTTCAGATGTTTCATATTGTTCAGAATATTCAGAATATTTAACTTTTTTGGACTGTTCAAACACACCGCCTTTGAAACCACCATCATCAACCAATTACACCAATTACACAATTATACCTTACACCCATTTCAACTGCTAATTCGTCTGCTTTCAGTATCAAACGTATAAAGACATTTCAGCAGTGTTCTGTGCTGACGTAAGACTCTGACAATTTAGTTGCTTCCAGGAGCTTACTCCTCTACTGACAATTCAAGTGCCATACTCTTCATATTGACATTTCGGGGTGCTTTTAATGCTTACATTGCAACTGACGCGTCAACTGACATTTTAAGTGCATTCTCTTCATGAATACAAACTGATACTTCAACTGCGATACATTGCTTACACCTCAAATGACAATCAACTGCTGGCAGAGCTTATACGTCAGGACTTAAAGCTGCTTTCAGTAATTACACTGACAATTTAGCCACTTCCAGGTCTTACTTCCTCAGCTGACTGACTTTCATTGCTTACACTTCAACTAAAATTTTAATTGCATTAGCATTTACAGGCTGACACTTCAAGTCCCTGCAGTATTTATGGTGTACTCCAAAAGGAAGCAAAACAAATCTTAGCCTTGGGTCATTTGAGCATGTTGGACCACTGGACTGGTGGTGTTTACTGGCCCATGGTAGCTACAGTATAAGCTTGCCAGCACCCACAGTTTTTTGGAGTGTGCCTGTGTGTGTTTGTGTTTCACTTCAGCCTCTGACTGAACTCTTTAGAAAGTCTGGTTCTTTCTGTTATTTCCCTCCAGTCTCTCTTTTATCTCCACGTCGTTTTTTAAAGCACATTCATAAAAGTCCCCGATATGCCAAAATTATTTTCTCAAGTTCAAACATTTTCAACTCACAAGTGTCTTTTCATTGATTTAATATGCAATATGGAAGGTAAATTATATTTTTTTAGAGAGGGAGTAGGGTTAGTCGTCTTTTAAAACAACAAGGAAAAGCAAAGGTGTTTTAAAGATCTGTATTGTTTTACAGTGTAGTCCTGATGGAGTACTCTTTTAATGTACAAATACATTGTGCAAGTTTTTAACATCTTAAGCAACTGTTTCTCTTGTGTGTCAGAAAATCGGAAAATTAAATAATTAAACCGAAACTGCAAAATCATAGCGAAAAAATAAAAAAAAACCTCACTATAGTGGGAGTTTTCTGTTTGTGTTTAGATGTTGTTTGCTGATCACCGTTCAGTGTGTGAGGCAGCTAAAGTAGGCCAGCTGTAGAAGAGCCATTGATTTTGCCGGGCACTTCAGACTTATTTTAGTTTTACTGTAGCTTATGTCCCTGGAGATCAGTGAGGCGAAGATCCAGCCACAGACTGGAGGGAGGAGGCCCAAATGGTTTCTGTCCTTGACCTGAAAATATCTGAAGACCCTCTGTTTACACCAGATAAAGAATTTGGGTGGTAGATCTTTCATTTTTTCAGCGATTAAAACCAGTTATTCCAAGATTCCTAAAATGCCATGTATTTAATGTGGGAAAACAAAGAGCATGCAAAACGGCTTACAAAATTTCAAGGTTAACAAAGCCTGATGTAGTATTTTCAGTACTGTTCATCATTGATCATTATGTTGTTCATATTCTACACCTTAGCAGTATTGATCCAGGTCAATTTTTTAAGAATGCCCTCATAAAAAGTGTCTACCAAACTTTGCACCACAGATCTTTTTAGAAAGCATCACAGTCCAATCTGACTGATCAATAAACGGGTGAATAAACCTTGATTAATATTTCAGAGAGCAGAGAGAGTGTTTTTTTAGTTCATGTCCTATTTTACCTTAGACATGAAAATATAACATAGCAATAATGATTTAAATGTATTTTATTGGAACTGAAAGTTAAAAGAACTTTATTGAACTGTGGGGTTTATTGTATAACTATTATAGCCATCAGTCTTCACTGCTATATCATAAAAAGAAATCCTCATAACGACTTTCTTATTAAAACTATCAACTATTCTTTCAACAAAAAGGAAACGGGTCAAGTCATCAAGTTCAGGGTAAAAGATATTTGGGGTATTTTTTTTACAGCTGTCAAATGTCAAAATGTGTCAAATTTGACTTAAACATTATGTAAGGGTTAATTGTGACTATGATGCTACTAGTATAATAGCTGTATTATGCTTCTTTTGGTCTTGCCACCAATAGACCTCATTAACATAAGATCATACCTTGATTTTGAGGAGACAAAAAAGCAGAAATGTAGGGAAAGGCACATCAAAGACTGTGATGAAACCAGGTTTGTAGACATGTAGCTTTGAAGTGTGTATGCTATATTGTATCATCTTCATGTTATTTTCTGGTAATTAGAAGAAATCCATGTTTTTGATATAAAAACGTTTGAAAATGGCTCTGAATTGACCTGAGGACAATGGGAAGGTGAGGCTATTATCTCAAGTTCACTGTGATTTTTGGGGGTGTGTGTTCCCTAGTAGAGGATGTTTTGAGCTGTTCAGATTGTACAACATTAGCAGAAGCTTTGAAGCTCTCTGGGAACTTGAATATATAATTACTTGATTTGATAGTGTGTGTCTGTTTTGTTTTCAGTGTGAGATGTTTTACCACTGTAAAGAAAGGTTGGCTGAGGGAAATACACATGTAGTGATAGTGATAACTAGATTAATTTATAGTAAAAACACGTAGAATCAATAGATGCTTGTCTTATGAGATAACAATATCACAAAGCAATTTAAAACTATTTTGTCTCTTCCCAGGCGTGAATTTGAGGTAAAGACTCACCACCGGGGAAAAAGCATCTTCAGAGGAATCATTAACACAACATAAGCCACAGGCTTAATGTACATTATCCTTTATTTGGTAATAAAAACCTTTATGTTTTTATCCATGATGAGTCACAAAGCAGAATTGGATGGGGATCATGTGCCTGATATAGTTGCAGATCATTCCTTGTGCCCTCTGATAGCTGAAGAGAGGACAAAGATAGACTTATAAAAGATTTACTCTTTCGGGCAAAGCAGGGGTAGGGCAATAATTTACAGTTTGAAGTGTAAAGTGGAATATTTGTGATGGTATCATTCCTGCTGTACTAGAATGTCCTGATAGTTTCCTTGCTTGTCTACAACAAGCAGAGATGTATTTGCCGCTGTACGCCTGTGTGGCAGGCAGGAGATCTAGATCCCACAGCTTCATCTTCTCTCTGTCTGTTAGACTGTGTCATTGCTGACAGTCGGGGTAAAAAGGGATAGTTTTTCGCTCAAGTTAAGTTGAGTCATGACTTTTATCCTGCATCGTGTACCTGCCGTTCTCACTGCTGGAGACAATCCAACACTGAAATTGTGTGGAAGGCACTTTGCAAATTGCATTGATCTTTCCCTGGACCTGCCTCCCACCTGCCGCCCATCCTAATTCCTGGCTCGTACTCCAGCAGTGTGCACTAAGATAGGTAATGACAGCCTGAGACAGCACTACTCAGACAGAAAAAACCCTGGTCAAACACTCACATACATACAAATCATGTGCACACACACCTTGCAAATGTGTTTAGGGATGTACCTGGATTTAAATATGAATAATGTATTTTTTAAGTATTATTTATCTGAAAAAAACACTTAATACTCCTTTTTCTTAAATGATAAAACTGGTGTTTTGCATTGTTTTAGTTATAAGGAATAACAGGCTTTACATTTTCACTTATAAGGCGACTATTTGGTGTCTGCTGAATGTGTTTTTTCCATTTGTCTAGGTAGCCATTGTTTTCCATTATTTTCAGTTCACTATTCTATTCTATTAAACCAGATCTGAGATTGCTTTTTTAAAGAAACAGAAAAAAAAGTCTATCTCAACAAATAACAAATAAATTAAGCTACAAATACCGATGCTTGTAAATACTAAAATCTATCATGCAGGACTATACACACACACACACACACACACACACATACAGGCCATCACTATGCTATGTTACCTCAACGTAATGACCTACAGTACATTTTCTATTAAGTTATCTCAATACTGTATGTGTTCTACTGATGTAGTAATCATCTGTAATCCAAGTTCTGGTGGCTAGTGACTAAGAAGATGGACTTGTTCTTCTTCTTACAGCTCCAGCAACCTGTAATAAACACTATCTGCTTTCAGATTCAAGCAGTGACTGTGTGCTGATTGTGTGGATGATTTATTACTTCAGTATATCAGAATTTCACATGACTTTATCAAAGTATAACAGTAAGATAGCCAAAAAAGAAATATTCTCCTATTGATCTGATGAAAATCCACTCTCTCTATGGCATTCAGATAGCAACTTATACACATTCACAGAAACATGACATCCACAAGCCTGCTGCAACACTGACAGCTATTTTATTTTTATTTATTTTTTTCAAATTAAAGTTGTTAAAAGACGAAAGAGAAAGCTTTTGGTTTTCCTGCAGTGTACAGATGAGGAGAGCAGAAGACAAGAGGGAAGGTTTTTGCCTGTCATGCTGTTTGTGATAAGTAACATTTGGCATGTTGTCTTGTTTACTGTTATTTACCACCTAATCATGGCTGTTAGGGTTACTCAGGCAAGCAGAGAGTATTTCACTGCGCTTTTACAAAGTCCCAATAAAGCAGAGCTGACTTTGTGGAGTTAATTGGCAGGGGAGCTGCTCTATCACTCAATGTACCTGACTCCTAAAGAGACCCTTCTGGCTCCATGAGGCCCCTAACATGGAGCCTCTGTGGCAGTCATCAAATGTTATTGACCATCCTGGTTCTTCCATCTTGAACCAGCGATGGTTGTCCCACTGCAGCAGCACTCAGCACTGTCACTCCTCTCCATCACCCCCCGCCTTTTCTCCGGATATACGAAGCCTCAAGCATGAGAGCACACCATATATATATATGATGCGTCACAACCCCCCTGCATGTGCAATACAATCAGTGCTGCTATCAGTGAATTCTCTCAACAGCCCATCATTTTCAACAATACCATCCTGTCTCCTTGACATGTGAAGAAAAAAAAGATCCTGCATTGCCAGAGCTGCTGCTGTGACGCAGTGGGATGCTGCTGTGTGGAGAGGCAGAGGAGTTTAGGAGACAAGAAGGGGTGGGCGGGGTGGGGGTTGGGGGGTGTTGAGGGGTAGGGGAGGCCTCAATAAAATCAATTACCATCATTGCCATGTGCCAGGCGGTGATAAATAAGCATGGCATGGTGTGGACAGCCTCCAGGGTGGATCTGATGGTGTGAGTACAGATGGCATTCTCACACCAGCACTGCCCACTGGCTGACTGCAGAGAGTGTGTGTGTGTGTGTGTGTGTGTGTGTGTGTGTGTGTGTGTGTGTGTGTGTGTGTGTGTGTGTGGCTCGGAGACAAAGCGAGCGCGCAGATGGACTGAACAGCTGAGGTGGATGCTAACATGCTTTCTGGTGCTCCATGCAGCCTGAAAATGCATTGCTTATTTGTTCCAAATAAAGGATGATTACGCAGGTTTTTCCTCATAAGAAGACCCCTCCACACACACACACACACACACAGACACACACACACACCTACACACACACACAGACACACACACACACACTTCCATACTCCTGCATGACGCATCATCAGTATTCAAACTTCATATTAATCAGCACTACTACATTTCCCTCCTAATGATATAAGTTTATTGAGTCCTAAAGCAATATTTACACTAATAAGTTGTTTACAAGCAAATCAATTATGGAAGAAAAGGACATGCATTGCCGATACGCAAAGACACTGTCAAATAAAAGCAGATTATTTTGTGAACATCAGAACACTTACTGGACTAAACCATGATTTTTCAAGGGCATATTTGTTGCCATAATTAAGTCAGTCAAGCTCAGTGCACATAAGGTTAGAGGTTTCATGAGATAAATTAAAAGTTTTAATTCTTTTTGGAAAGACTGAATTTTTTTTTCTGCAGGGGAAAGTGTGCGTTAATGGAGACAAGAAAACCAAATGGAGGATAAATTAATTAACCAGGTTTTTTTTTCAAAGCAGCTTCGGAAGAGGGAGAATCTACTCTGCTGCTTACAGTGAAGGTGCCCTCATCAATGGGGAAATTAAATAAAATAAACTTTGGCAATTCTTCAAACAAGCTTCTTCCTTCCGGAGGCAGTTATAGACTAAACAATTTAAAAAGGGTTGGTGGAAGTTTGTGTTGCTTGCTCACTGCTGCCGACCTCCCGCTGTCAGGCTCATTATGTTAAACTCTGATGTAAATCCAGCTTCGTTTATCAATTGCCGGCTCTGCAGAGATCCACTTGTGTCGTATGGAAAAAACAGTTGCTGACTCCTATCGACTGAATGTCACTGCAGTTAGCCCAGAGAATATAGATTTCCATGGGATCAGTGGGGGAATATTTCTTATCGCTGCAAAATAATCTAAAGTTCAAGAAGCGGGTTCTCCTTAGTGCATAGGTCCATGGATTTCTTGAAAATGTGTGTGTGTGTTTGCATGTTTTAATTTATATGGGGGATAGGGTCAGTTTGAACCTGGGCATGATATGAGAAGCAGAAAATGTATCATGTGATCATGTGTCAAAATAAACTGTCAAGAAATGTCATCAATTTAAATGAACGTAGATTATTAACCTTTGTGTCGTCCTCCCGGGTCAAATTGAGCCAGTCTGTTTTGACTGTTCCTTCCTTTCCTCCCTTCCTCCCTTCCTGCCTTCCTTCTTTCCTCTGTCCTTCTTTCCTTCCTTCCTCCGTCCTTCCTTCCTTCCCTTCCTTTCTTCCTCCCTCTTATCATTCCTTCCTTCCTTCCTTCCTTCCTTCCATCTTTCCTTCCTTCCTTCCATCATTCCTTCCTTCCGTCTTTCCTCCCTTCCTCCCTTCCTTCTTTCCATCCTTCCCTTCCTTTCTTCCTCCCTCTTTTCCTTTTCTTCCTCCCTTCCATCATTCCTTCCTTCCTTCCTTCCTTCCGTCCTTCCATCTTTCCTTCCTTCCTTCCATCTTTCCTTCCTTCCACCTTTCCTTCTTTCTTCCTTCCTTCCATCATTCCTTCCTTCCTTCCTTCCGTCTTTCCTCCCTTCCTCCCTTCCTTCCTTCCTTCCTTCGAGGACAACAGGAGGGTTAAAATAGGTACGTTTTTAGTGGTTTTGGGTATTCAGGTATGATTTTTTTTCTCAATCAGGAGCAAGAGAGGAAATAGTGTGAGGTTTTTAGGAGGTTATGTGGACTGGATGGGTCAACAAAATGTCAGACTTCAAACTTCTTTTTGTTTGCTTCCTGTTTCCTTTCCCCATTTATTTTGCCAAAGAAGCACAAAATGCAAAAAGTGGCCTATTATAATTCAGCCCTCTTGGTTACTTTTCTCCATCGTATTGTGAGTCCATGCTATTTTGTGTGCCCATCATCGAGACTGAAAATGTGGAGATTATCAGTAGGCATTCTCCCTGAGGAGAAACAGTGCAAAAATTGCATGTTGGTTAAAAAACCTTCCATAAAACCTGTCTCCTATACTCTCCAAAATACAGCTTCCCATTCAACAAATGGATAGAGAATGTATGAAAACCTTTTTATAAAGTTTAAAATGTGAGTGAAAATGAAAATTAAGTACACAAGGAACTAAATGTGACACAAATGATATACTGTATATTTAAAATTCTTATGCCTTCAAACTTTATTGATATTTTCACATTTTTAACTTGTTTGTTGCAGTAAATATACACATTCAAGACGCTGCTACAGTTTGCGTTCAGCTTGGTAAGTTCCCTAAATTGAACACGAGATGATACCAGTCTTTGACTCATAAAATATACATAGATCAAAGAGCTGAGTAGTCTGTAGATTTCCAAATGAAGGAATATAAAGTGGTCGCAGAGGGAATTGGTTTTTTTACACAATTCAATGAATTACTTAAGCAGAAAGAAGATCAAATTCATAAAAAGAGGTCCAAATGACAAGATAAAAATCCTCTCTAAGAACTAGAGACAACAAGCCTCATGTCTTTGATTGTGGTCTGAGGTACAACAGTGAAAGGGATGATAGGGCAGGGCTGCTCTAATCTGTCCCAGCCGAGGAAGACAAGGCTGCTTGGTGGCTTGAGTTTGGACAGAGGAGCCGAGACACTTTACAACGAGAAAAATTGATCGATGGCCCACAGGCAACACTGCTGTACTGCCAACTCTCAGCTAATTAAAGAATGCTTCTCTAGAGCAACAAAAAAACAGACACTTCCTGCCTACTCACAACTCGGCTTGGAGTATCTCTGGGTATGCTGTGCATCACAGAGGACAGAAACTGTGGTGTGCTCACCAGAGGTGTTTTCTGTGGTGGCTAATTGTCTGCTTCCCCTCAGTGATTCCAAAAACCAGCCTTGATATTTCTTTGGCTGAGCTGAGAGGTCGAGTCTTGCAATTACCTCCTGCCTTGTAAACAAATTGTCCTCCAAGACTGTCTCCTGCCAGGAGCCGTGGAGCAGAGGAGAATTAACTACTCCATGCTCATTAGATAAAACAGGCCTGGGTTTACAGCCACTGAAACCAGCACCACTTCAGAATAGAAATGAGAAGATCTGCATTTCAACTCAATTTCAAGCTGAGACGCTGCTCTTTTTGAGGAAATATGCCACTAATATACTCTGTTACACTGATATTCCTCACTAATAGACCATTAGTGTAAAATCTCTCATATCAAGACACAGAAACCATTTATATGAGATGTTTTTGTGTAGTAAAAATGTGTGCTTTCACAACACTAAGCTGACTGTTTGTTTAATGCAGTACTTGCATGGATGCCTGGATTTAGCAGAAGGCATGAGAGGAAAATGTTTTCCAAACAATTATAGCATTAATGATGACACATGTTCTTCAGGGTGAACTGCTCATTACAATATAAAAGTAGCTTTGAACCCTTTAAGCCAGGCTGTGTTGTCATTTAATTAAGGAATAGACTTCTGCAGAGGCTTTGTTTCAATTAACTATAGGCTCACCTAAAGCTAACCAAGGAGAGGAAGAAAAGAAAAGGGTTTGGCCAGACTCAAGATTAAAGGCTGTATGTTATTATGTTGTATATGCACAGAGAATGAGTGGCACTATGCATTAAAATTTGTTGCTGTCTTCAGAGACTTTGTAAAAGAAAAAAAATCATGTCATTTTTTTTATTTTTGAACAACAGACTACAAACAGAAGATGCACTTTGATGAGTATAAAATAAGAATAATAACTCAAAATTACTTACTATACTTAGAAAGGCAGACAAAGGGAAATGACGTAAAAGCCAATTTGAAACATGATTTGAAATCTTGACCACATACCACACAAATAGCAACAGTAAGACTAATACCTAACCCTTGAAAAAAGCTCTTCATTGTTTGTATCAAATTTAAAATCTGCTTTGCTGAGTAACCACACGGCTTCATGTATCAAACTTTCTTCAAACTGCTTTTACTTTTTAACCTTTTCAAACCTTGAAATATATGCACTTTTTAGGCCATGGCACACTGGTATCAAGTTTTTTTTCTTCATTATATAGCTTATATGTGTTTTAATTTACTTACTGTATGTTCCATTAGGGGAATAGCAGTAGAGTAACACATTTAAGATATTGACTTAAAAAGAACATACAGTATCTCTCTCTATTGAAGCAACTTGTTCCTTTAATACCCACTTGACTTTTTTTCTCCACATTTAGTGGGTGTTCAGGCCAAAAACAGCCCTCAGTTAAAAATATTTAAATGTTGCTGTATTGAGAGTATGAAATACAACCCAGGAGGTCCAGTTTGAGTAAAAGATCCAATAGCTTAGTAGTGGTTTATATTACTATTAGACTGGATTTTACAACTGTGCTCACATTACACACAAGGAATTTGTGAATATATGTGTTTGTACTTGGTCAACGCATTCCTTTGCTACGACAATATATTGTGGTGAAGCAAAAGTTGAGCCAGGTTAAAGGTTAAAGGTTTAAGGTTTGCATTAATACTGTGGTTTCTTTGCTTGAGCCCTGATGTGACAATAGAGTAGCTTCATTTTAATTAATGAAGGGTCTGTATTCAACACAACGAAGTCGATCTGCACACAATCTTTCAAGTTGGTAATAAGATTGCCTAACATCTGGTGAGTTTGTACATTCTTCTTACCATAATGAATTTTATGAACCCCTGAGGAGTTGGAATGTGGGTTCCCACTAATATCAATCTATGACTATGATCCTGATGAAGAGTGCTGCAATTTTTCTCAACAATAATGTCATTGTCTGCCTACGGAGCCCCCCTGGGATCAGCTTTCATTGTGTAATGTTGTATTTATTGTGTGTCTTCCTATAAAACTAACCTTTCAGTTTGAGGCTGATGAGGAAGCAGCTAACATTAGCCTCCCATGCTTATTCGTTAGCCAAAATATGTGTTACTTGACACTTTTATTAACTGTTTAGCAATAAGGTAGATTATATTCTGTTGTGCATTGAACCTTTCACTGCTGTCATTGGATATTTTGCACCTTATTTGTATATTTGCTCATTTAAGTCTGTGTTAAATGTCTACATTTATAGTTATAGATGTAATGATTAGGGACCCAAATGCAGAGACTGCAAGCTGATAGAGGCTGGGGGAAAAAAGGCACATTATTCTGAGCTGAGGAGGCAAAATAAAAACTGGCAGAGAAGCAAATAAAAAGGTAGCAATACAAGACTCAAATAAAGCAGGGTAAACTACACAGAACAAACTGAACCGAAAGAGAAGATCCAACAGAGACTGAACCAAAAACCAAGACTTAAATACACAAGGCTTGATTACAAAGAGGACACAGGTGAGCAGAACAAGTCACAGGTGAAGCACATGAGGAAATAACAGGAAGTAAAAACAACAGAAACACAAGATGAAAACATTTAGAAATGAAACAGCAAACTAAAACACAAACAGAAGGTTCAGGCAGGATGTGACAGGGTTGTTTCTGACATTACCTCCTGTTGTCCTCGAGTCAAGGAAGGAAGGGAGGAAGAAGTAAAGGAAAGGAACAAAGGACAGAGGAAAGAAGGAAGGGGAGAAGGTAGGAGGGAGGGAGGAAAAGAGGAAGGAAGGAAAGAGGAAGGAAGGAAGGAAGGAAGGAAGGAAGGAAGGAAGGAAGGAAGGAACAGTCAAAACAGACGGGGTCAATTCAAATCAACAAAGGTTAAGATCTAGTGTGGTCTTGTGTATATTTAACTGTAATGTATGTGTATGCAGGCTACAAAGTAATGTGCTAAATGAAATAATAAATGCCATATGTCCCTATTTAACAGGTGGGAGAACTTCATTGGTAGGTTAATACATAAACTCACCCTAGGACTGCACTGGGAAACTAGCAGCTGGTAAGTAGAGAGTAGAGTCCACGATTTAGACAGTGACACATTTAGCTTGTTTTGGCTCCGTCATATTTGATTTGAAATTAAACAATGATGGAAACATAACAGCTGACTTTCTTTTGAGTAGATTTATTGTGTTCACATCCATACTGGGTGAACAGTGAAGCATCTGTAGCCCCCTCTTTTAGGTAGTCTGCCAATTTTAGGACAATGCAAGAGGAGGGCGATCCTACGTAAACAGCAAATGCAGCCAGGGTGTTTTTTTATGCTCTCGACTGGTATTGTGAGCAGGTGAGACATCAGATAGATAAAACAATTGGCCAAATGATGTTTAACCCACTAAAATTGGAGGATTAAACAACTAAACTCCATCAAAGTAAAGAGGAAAGATTAACCCAATAGTCACTTATTTTCTTTATGCAGTCTTCTTTTAACTCTCCTGTTGTCCTCAGGTCAAGGAAGGAAGAAAGGAAGGAAGAAAGGAAGGGGTGTGGGAAGGAAGGAAGGAAGGAAGGAAGGAAATGAGTAAGGAGGGAGGGAGGGAGGAAAAGAGGAATGAAGTATAGAAGGAGGAGGGAGCAAAGAAAGAGGGAAGGAGGGGAAGAATGAAAGAAAATTTAAAGAAAGAGGGAGGAAGGAAGGAAGGAAGGAAGGAAGGAAGGAAGGAAGGAAGCAACAGTCAAAAGAGATGGGGTCAATTTGACCCAGGAGGACAACAGGAGGGTTAAGACATCCGTTTTCAGAGAACCAGAGTAGAGAGCTTGAGAGACACCAGGGACGACAGCTGTGAATGGTTTCACTCACATTGGACATTTTTGCTGGGGTGTCACATGTCTGAGTCCCTTAAACCTTTTTCACACATGCAGTCAATCCCTGAGTATTTTCCAGCATGGGGTCATCTGTAAATAGAGTTTATAAAGCAGGGATCAATATTCAGGGATACCGCCAATTTCACACTAAAAGACCTGGTAACATTTCTGGGGAAATGCTGGTACAGCTGTCTTATGAATGAAAGCAGCAACACTGCAGGGACAAGCAGATAAAGTTTAATCCGAAATGCAATATTAATAAAAATAACCCTCCGTTTGATGACTACCATACACTACAAGATGTTGACCCTTTTCACACCTGGCATCAATGTGTCTCGGGTGGTCCAATGTCAGGTGGACAGCACTTTTGAGCAGGTTTTAACTTACTACAATGGTTGACAAATTTTCACTAAAGGTGGACAATAAAGCCAATTCAATTCAATTCAAATACAAGTGAAAACAACCACCAAGATGCATTATGATCTGATCATTCAAACCACTTGACGAGGTGGTCTGGGACGCATTTGACAACATATCCTTTCTAGTATAAACACCAGTGCAAATGAAGCCACTTCAAAGTTCCCCTGTTTCCTTGATGGCTCCTTGGCTGGTCCCTGAAAGGCCCATGGCTGGCTAATAATGGGCGCAGGGGGGTAATGTGATCCCCCAGCGATGATGAGGCCCCGACTGGAAACGCCCCTAAACTGCCTGAGTGAAAACTAGCTGCAATGCCTCATTTGTCCATGGGGAGGAGCAGTGGGTCTAAACTACAGAAAAGACTAGGCTGTCAAACAATTAAAAAAATAACTGGATTAATCACATTACAACTCTGTGATTAATCCCGATTAAAATACTAGGCTAGACACACCCATGAGAAGGAGGAGGGGGGGGGGGGGGGGCTCCAGCAGCTGGAACTTGGCTCGGAGTCGGCTGGGAGTCGGCTGCTATTCAGCTGGCTTTCAGCTTCAATGAGGACTTTGAAGTGGCTACTACTGTACGTCCCTGGCAAAGATGTAACATGAAAATATGTTATCAATGCAGGAAGTGGTGGTTGTTTTGGTAAAAGCGTGCCAGAACAATGAAATTAATTAATGGAGAGTGGAGGGAGAGGGGCACAGATGTACGTTAGTTGGAGTAATCTGAACAGTTGAAACAGCCCATACGTGTATAGTAGTTCTTGAAATGTTTTTTATTAGCTCTTTAGCCCGCACTAAAAACTAATCTGGAGCTTTTTGAGAGTGATCAGCATGAGACCCTTAATAGAGACAGGTGTGAACAGCAATGTGTCTCAGCTGTCCACTTGTGATCAGATAACCTGAGACGCATTTTAATGTCAGGTGTAAACTGGGCTAATGTGAGTTTTTATCCACAGACCATAAGGTTTTGCAGACTGAGGATCTTGCAGGGTCAAAAGACAAAAACTACATTTGTTTTGAGATTATTTCCCATCCTGCTTCTGGTGGAAATTTACAAGAAAGACTGTTGAACAATGGAGCTGAAACAAGCTGCTTTTGGCCGCAGCTGCTCTGGAAAAAACAGCCAAAAAGAAAACGTAAATCTATTAATTGATTTAGTTACAGTATAAATGAACAGCAATAACTGTAATTTTTTTTATATATATGTTTTTGGGTAAATGTTTCATCAGCTAAGCCAGTCACATTTCAAAAGATATTCTCCTATAATTGTATTTTTTACAAGGAAACCATAAATCAATGAATGAACAAACACATTTTTTGGGGGGGTGGGTTAATGTTTCTTAGATCATCATCAGCTAAGCCAGTCACATTTCAAAAACATCATCCTGTAGTTGCATTTTTACTATTTACAACAGCTACACAGTCTTACTCTTTACCTGATGTGCAATCATGCGTGAAAAGCCAGTAAATACACTGCAGACACAGCAGAAGACAGAAAGAGGAGGTCATATTAAACAGAGAAATATTAGCTCTTTGTGGGTGAATAAATGTTAATGTGACTTATAAAAAAAAAGGGGGGGGGGAGCTAAAGGGCAACAAGAATGCTGAGTTTTCAAGTTTCATCAGGAGTCATTAATAACACCATCAAGCACATCATGTTTAATTAGGAAAGTCATTTAAAAACATACACACACAAAGAGCAACCGTTTACTGCACACTGCCGTTGGAAACTGAGCACAATTAGTTGATAATTAGCCTGATCAGCCACCATCAGTAATCAATACAAACACACATTATTAACCCATTAATCAAACCAATAACTAATAAAAGTCAACATCAAACAACATACTTGAGCAGTTACCTAGTGTTTCTGTAGTGGTGACAAAATGTGAAACAAACAAAAACATAATTATCTTGAATGAATTAATTGTAGCTCTCTGCACTCTTCAGGTTATTACACCAAACTCCTTTATCAAATAAATTCTGCAATGTCAGCAGTTTTCAATTTAGCATCAATACAATCCTTAACGATGAACTGTATTTCCAAATCTTTGCCTTAACTCACAACCAACCTCCATTGGTTAGCTGCACTTAACTGGTAAAAGAATGAGAGGTGAACCATTTCGAAATATTAAAATCGTCACTAAAGTATGTGCTGCTTGGTGGATCAGATACAAATTAACCCTCCTGTTGTCCTCGAGTCAAGGAAGGGAGGAAGAAGGAAGGAAGGGAGGGAGGAAGGACACTGACTAACATTGTTAATACGCTGTCCATTGTGTGTGTGTGTGTGACAGTATTTGAGGAGTTTCTTTCAGCGATTACAGTAACTACCCAGTTATCTGCTTCCTGTTTGGTGCTGGAGAAAACGTTACTCTTATAAAAAGTAGGATTATACTGTGATTCAGATGTCTTAAATCATATAATGTGTGTGTTCCTATTTTTACATGACTATTTTGATACTTCCTGTCTCAACAGTTTGCTGAGACTGGCAGAAAGTTGGGTGATAGAGGGTCAGAGTCAGGTCGGAGTGTCACTTTTTAAACTTCTGCTTGTCTACTGATTAAGGGAATTGAGAAACCGTTGTGATGCTATCTATGGAATACAGTATGTTTGCCAATTGGGAGGGTTGAGACAAGCCCAAGTAGAGAACAGTATAAAACCAATCTGATAACGCTCCACGAGGAGCCTTCTCTATTGTAACTGTAGTCTGTTGCATTGGTAAAATGCTCAAGCTAAATCAATTCAACTTAAACTTTGATATTTCAAATCCCGTCTCTTTATTAAAGGTAAATCATTAATTTCATATAACAGTTCCTATTGGTTGTTGACAGTGTTCACATCATTGAACTTCACTATGTCCATGAGCCAAAACTAAAAACTCACTACAATATTAAACACGTTAGATTTGATCAGAACATCAAGACGAGAACCTTATGCTAAATCTCGAGACGACAGGCGCATGTCACAACTCTAGCAAAAAGTTCATGATTTTATTCCAACATTTGAAATTAGTCAGTGTTTGACAGTGAAATCATTTGGAGTAAGGCCGACATGAAAGTATAAATGTGGTACCAACATGATTCAAAATGTTTCTGTTTATCACAATGAAACAGGTCTTAGGGATTATGGTTGAAATGTTTTACAATATAAATAGTACCAATGACATCTAAGAGTGCTCAGTGTGACCTTGAAGAATATTTCTCAGCTATAAGCGGTCCCTGGCCCCATAAAGTTTGAGAAACCCTGCTGTAGTGATACAAAGTTTCACTAACAAGTATAAGCCTCGAAAGCTAACATTAGCTGGAAAGCTAACATTAGCTGCTTCCCCGCTAGCCTCATACTGAAAGGTTGGATCCAGATTACACAATGAAAGCTGTGAAACATCCAATGAACAACACAATATAAATAATATAATATAATAATTCTAATAGGTGTGATTTATATAGCGCCTTTCACAAACCCAAGGATGCTTTACAATGAATAAAACTAACAAAAAAAATAAAATAAACAAACAATAATACAAAATAAAAATCAACACTGAGCAGAAGGTCGTTTCAGCACATGGATTATGAATCTGAGAGCAAGGTTTATAAACCATCCACACAGATTTACAGATGAACACAGTACAATACATACTTTTATGCATATGTGACAATAGTTAACCCTTGTGTTGTGCATCTCTCTTTTGACTGTTCCTTCTTTCCTTCCTTCCTCCCTCTTTCTTTAATTTTTCCTTCCTTCTTCCCCTCCACCCTTCTTTCTTTGCTCCCTCCTCCTTCCATCCTTCCTTCCTTCCTTCCTCCTTTCCTTCGCCCTTTCCTCTCTCCCTCCCTCCTCCTTCCATCCTTCCTTCCTCCTTTCCTTCGCCCTTTCCTCTCTCCCTCCCTCCTTACTCCTTCCTTCCTTCCTTCCTTCCTTCTCTCCTAAATTCTTTCCTCTTTTCGTCCTTACTACTTTCCTTCCTTCCTTCTCTCCTAAATTCCTTCCTCTTTTCATCCTTCCTCCTTTCTTATTTTTTTTTTTTTCTTGTTTTGTTTATTTGTTTATTTGTTATATATTTTGTAAAGCGTCCTTGGGTTTGTGAAAGGTGCTATAGAAATCACACCTATTATTATTATTATAAATAAAATCCTTTTAATCTAAATCCGGGTCTATGAAAAGGGGAAAAAAGCAAAGCAGTAACATTATGAAGGAGAGGAGAGAGAGGATTTAAAGGAGACAAGAGATCTGAAAGATTACAAGAATGCATTGAAGAAGCCATCACAGAGCAAATGAATGAGAGGCAGGCAAAGGGAAAAGCTAAAAGTCAGAATATGAACCACTGAGATCAGACACGTACTGTATCTAAGACCTTGTGTTCACATTATTCACATTTCATTATCCTCTACTACCTGAGAAATGCTCATCCTTTTGCTGAAAATGCAAATGTTTGTCCCTGAGGAGAGATAAAATATCCTGCCACATTCACCTGGTTATGAATATATGGACACAATTGTATATAGCCTGTGTCTATCTGTGTATAGATCTGTCCAATATGGAGGTCTTAAATACAACAAAATGAAACACTATCAACAGATGGACCCTGTGCTGCCTCAACTGAGGATTTAAAATATGTACAATCACCATCTGAATTCAAACGTTTACCGACGGGTATACTCTCTCCGGCCATCTTCAGTAAATCATGTTGACTTTTCAAAATGAACACAACAATTCAATTTGGTTTTTTTCAAATCTGTAATTTCCATGTTATTTTCCTTTTGCTTTTTCCATCGTGTTACTGTGGTAGACTGGCAACTAGAACTGGAACTGTCAATTCACAGCAGCCAATTCATTTCTCTGGTCCCCCCTCTCCTCTGTCTTTGTCTCTCCTCCTCTCTCTCTCTCTCTCTCTCTCTCTCCCTCTCTCCCCCTCTCCCTCATTTTTTTTGTCATCACTTCCACCTCTCTTTTATCTTTCCTGCTGCCTCTTCTCTTCACTACCTCCCGCCTCCATCTCCATTTTCTCTCCGTCTCTCACCTCACTCTCTCTCTTTTGCACCCACACTCTCCACCACAACCACACACAGGCTGTTGTATTTCAACCCTCATGAGGACACCCACTAATCAGGCTGTGTGATAAGAATAAAACTAATATTCTTCTATCACAATCACTGTTGGGAAACATTTAAATGATTCACTGTTATGTTACTTGTACTACACCTTTTAAACTTTCCATTCTTGCACAACACATATGCAGAGTGTGATGAAAACAGTGGCAGATTCACTGTTAAGTCTTCATTATATCAATGGCCCCTTTATTTAACCATGGTCATCCTCCCTGTTCCTTCTTTCCTCCCTCCATCTCCTTTCTTCCTACCTTCTGTCCTTCCTTCCTCTTTCCTTCCCCCCCTTCTTCCTTCTCTCTTTCTTTCCTCCCTCCATCCCCTTTTCTTCCTTCCTTCTGTCCTTCCTTCCTTCCTCCTTATTTCCTTCCTTCCTTCCCTCCTTCCTTCTCTTTCTTTCCTACGCCTAACTCCCCCCTTTCTTCTTTCCTTTCCTCCCTCCTTTCCTTCCTTCCTCCCTTCCTCTCTTCCTCCTTTCCTTCCTTCTTGCTTCCTTCCTTCTTTCCTCCTTTCCTTCCTTCTTCCTCCCTTCCTCCTTCCTTCCTTCTTCCTCCCTTCCTTCCTTGACTTGAGGACAACAGGAGGGTTAAGATAAGATAAGATATTCCTTTATTAGTCCCACAATATGAAATTTGCAATATTACAGCAGCAAGTGTACAGTAAAATATATAAAAAGAATAAAAAAGAATAAATAATAAGTTTGAAACACTAAAAATTATAGTAAGAAATAAAATATAATTGTATCATTATTTACAATATTTACAAAAATAATATTGGTATTGAGTGGTAATATACAATAAATGATATTGTTATTGCACAAATTAAAGTGAAAAAATATATATATGTATATTATATATGTGTATGATAGACAAAATCTATCTCCTTGAAATAGAAAAAATGCATTATATCCTAATGAAAGACAAAAAGTAACAGTTGATAGTACATGAAGTTTTCAGTGAAAGAAAGGAGCGGCATTGTTCTCCTATTGCAGTGTTTGTGTACTGATATAGTCTGTGGTTTCAAACAGTGTATTTCCTTTTAACTTCATAAGAGCAATGGCTTTTAGGATGACTAACTGATGTGTCAATGGTAAAAGTATCTTGGGTAATGTGGGTTGGTGTTTCTAGAGTGTAAATGTTCTCAAATTCAAAAAAAAGCCCTGACATTACCCTCACATCCAGGAGTGACTTCCACACACTGGGGACGTACTACATTATGGATGTCCTTGTTATTAATGGTGTTCAGTCTGTAGCCCACAAAGCTATGTGAACTTGATAGTTAAAAGGACATAAAAGCAAACACTCTCTATTTAATCCGTTTCACTTCACCTGACTTCAATGGCCAACATAACTAAAGCCGGTGGAATTTGTTTTCAGTACAGCATGGGAGAAAAAAAAACTGCACAGTACACAATGTCAACTGCACAACACATAAGCAGACAACATATTTACACAGTTTACTCATTTATTATAATTGAAAAATTCCCAGACTATGAAGCGCTGTATGTAACACAATGAGAAGATGCAGGAATGGGAGATTATGAGGCAAAGAGTCCTTACTGCAGCAGAGGAAAAAGCTGTTGTTTGGTAAAGGTACAATCCTCATTTTATAGCAAATGTCACACATTATATACTACCAGGAACACTGCTCCAGCATGTGGAGAAACCCAAAGCTTGACAGGCCAGCTGTATTTAGTTAGGTTTGCTATGATTGTACAGTTTATGTTTGGGGGAGGGATTTAGTGAGCAGTCAATTATTCATATAATTGACTTTATTCATTCTTATCAATCAATCAATCCATCAATCAATCAATCAAACCTTATTTACATAGCACTGCTCATGCAGACTAGTGTAGTTCAAAGTGTTTTACAGTTTACTGATTAAATTAAATAAATAAGTAAAATAAGAAATAATAAGATAAAAGGTTTATTAAAAGTTAGAGTAAAAATTTAGGTTAAAAAGAAAAGAAATAGACCAAAACATTTGATAAAATAAAACTATAGAATTATAATAATATAAGATAGTGTAATATAAGATAGTGTAAAATAAAGTAGACAATACATAAATACATTTAAAAAAAAATGTAAAACAGCAAAAACAAGCACAATAGACTAAAATTAAAAGACTATAAACTATTAAAATATCAATCAAAAGCCAGGCTGAACAGGAAGGTTTTGAACTTTCCTTTAAACATTTCTCAGGTATTATTCAATGAAAATGTAATTATATTACTTTCCCAATTACTCATCATTGAGAAGTATTTGTTACATTACTTTACGTTACCCAGCCTAGCTCTGTCAAAGTGTGCCTTCATGTTTAGGACAGAAGCCAGACCACATGGCAGTGTAAATGACATGAGTGGTGCCACAGATGATCCCACCATGAATAAATATAGTACATTGCTGCGTGTGTGAGGATTGATGACAGAAGTGCACTTTCTGGTTAAGGCACACTGGCGAGTGGACAATGAGTAGAGATATCAGCTTTTACCAGAATATTGTGGAGCCCGTGGACCATTTCAAGACCAGTTTTTGGGGATCCTTGAAGATATACTGCGAGTTCTGTCTCAATGACGTGACAGAGTTGTGAAGGATTTTTGAAATAGACCCTTGAAGGAGGGAGGAAGGGAGCCCTAAAACTCAAAAATAGAGCACACATACATACACAGCCACACACACACACACACACACACACACACACAAACACACACACACACACATACACACACACACACACACACACACACATCTAGCGATTTCAAAGTCCTCCTTGAACTGCATCAAACTGCATACATGATTCTGGTCACTGACTATTAGCAGATCAAAGTCTTTCCACTGCCGGAGCAGGGGAGCCGATTTGGCTTATCAACGGGGCCCAGATTGGCAGGCGGACACAGTGACAGAACACGGAAGTTAAACTGTTGAGTGTTCAGAAGGTGGGCAGGTCACACTCAACGCTTTGTCTGCGTTGCCATGGCATCCACAGACAGAAGAGCAAAGCCCCTCATGTCACGCTCTGCAATGAAGGCATTCATCACAACACTGACATCTGTCAAGGCGCTGATTTTCCGCCGCCCAAATGCAGACATCAGCAGACATTGTTTGTGTCGTTTGAAGATGAAATACATGTTTGGAAAATAAAATCCACAAAAGATTCTGCGTGAAATGTGACTCCTTTTGCTTCAGGGTAGAACAATTGAAATTTTAAGAATGCCAAGGTTTAAATCGGGCTGTATTTTCTTTGCTAAAGGCTGTAAAGACTAAGATGTAGAGCCTACCAAAGTGTTGTGCATAATTCATACAGCACAATCCTTACAGCTACAAGGCAATGGCTCAGTAAATGCAGGTCAAGCCTAACTTTGAGTGAAGTAACTGAGTAGATACTCAAAAGAGAAAAAAAACACAGCCCTCCATTCACATAGTGAGCAGCCTGTGACTCTATGACTTCTCCCTCTCCCTCTTACAGCATCACATACAACAGGACAACACTAAAATGAATTCAGTTGGCTTCCTTGCTAATTTAAATACAGTATGTGGATGTCAATGTTACTCCCACGTGTATTTTAAAATAGCAACTTTGGTGAGATTACCAGGGGTCATTGCAGAAATATTTCACAAAATGTTATTTCTGCTCTCAGTGATGTCTTTGAATAAATTTACAGCTACATCTGCACTGTGTTAAACACAGGCACTGTATTTATCCAGCACCTCCACAAATTCATCTTGATTATTTCAGTCAGACTACAAATAATTCAACCAAGTGAGGTCAAGTGACGCTGACGGCTACAAGGTCCGGTCTCATCCACTTTTCATTAAAGTCAAGATGATGAATAAGATGAAGTGTTAGGTATAGAAAATGTTTGGTTTGAATCACTTACTTCTGACATGATAAGATTGATTTTTGTTGTGTCTGCCAATGAGGCTATGTTCTTAGTTCTGTTTGTTTTACTAATGAGAGCCTAAAAAAAATCATTAAGTTTAATTAAATTTGGTTAAATGTTTGCCATGGACCAAGGAGAAAGCGATAAAAAATACATGTTGGTACAAATCCAAGAATCTTTTAAGGAGTTCTTAAAAGATAAGTCTGGTTTATTACAACTTTGATCCTCATTTAATTGGTATGGCCATCGGTAATGATGAAGTTAGTTGTTGGGATTTGTTGGTTTGCTGCAACATCGCTACAGAAAAGTCAGAAATCCTCAGGTTCACCATATGTGTTTGGAGGATGCTGTAAACATGTTTGTTTAACCCTCCTGTTGTCTTCGAGTCAAGGAAGAAAGGGAGGGAGGAGGAAGGAAGGAAGGAAGGAAGAAAAGGAGGGAGAGAGGAAGGAGGGAAGGGAGGAAAGGAAGGAAGGAAGGAAGGAAAGGAAAGGAAAGAAAGAAGGAAGGAAGGAAGGTAGGAGGGAGGGAGGAAAGACAGAAGGAGGGAGGAAGGAAGGAAGGAAGGAAGGAAGGAAGAGTCAAAACAGACGGGGTCAATTTGACCCGGGAGGACAGTACCCATGACAATTTTGATCCCCTAAATTTAAGGAAATAGTAAGTTTAACCAAAGCTATGATAAATCCCTAAACCAAGCAAGGTCGTTTATTCTGCCTGAACCAAACCAAACCTTGAGCATAACATTTTCACATCATAAAACATTTCTTTAACAGTGATTTGTAATAAGTTTTGGAAGGCACAGACAAACTATGTCGCCCTGCTGAAAACCGCAGAGAGGGTGTAGATGGTATTTTGGCACAGGACACCTTGGAAGGAATGTTGGAACAGTCAAAAGGTCAGACTATGTGCACAAAAAAGTGATGAATATTGACAAAATATATTATTGAACAGATGTAAAAAAAATAATAATAATAATAAACCCTTGGAGATTCAACTAAGCTATAGCAACAAACAAATACAACCTAACCCCACCCCCCCAATAGATCATCCACTGGCCTTTTACCTTCTAATCCTCACCTAAGTGGAACATACCATCCGAGGGTACCAAGGGGTGAGCTACAATGTAAAAGACACTTTCAGAAAATTACCACAATTGACATAGAATTTCTGTTACTGCTAACAATCCCAATTTCCAGCGAGTGCACCAAATTATATAGAATTTAATTTATTACAGAAGATTTGTTTTCCTTTCAACCTCAACTTGACAGAGCCTGTAGTGATTCACCACTGAGTGTAGCTAATGATGCACATCTGTTGCCAGCCACTACCGCTGATTAAAGCAAACGCTCTGCCCTACCACCACAACTCTCATAAACAGGACTGAAGCCCATCAACAAATTATATAACATTGTGAAACACAAAATACTCCAAGCTAAAAACCCACATTACATTTGTGCAACATGACTGAAATGAACAGAACAGATCACTAAACTGAGATGAGTGATCAATGTTGAGACCCAGAGCTTAGTAAAAATGAAGAGGAGCAACCTTTTCACGGTGGACCACCGACATATTTTGCTATTTAATTCAGAGGACTTGTTACAGACCCATTTATTGCTTCGAAATTGACCTTCTGTACTCACTCTAGTTATATGAGTTTTCTTGCGCATAGTGATTACCAGAAAGATTTCAGTTTTACCTCCAACTAAAGTGCTTTAAATAATCTGAATAAAATGTTGGCTTGTGCACAACCTGTGTGATCATCTGCTCATGTTTTATTTAAAAAAAAATAAAACCCAAGATGTGATGAAACCAAACTCGTCTGTATGTCTTTTTTTCCTGATTTGCTCCTAATGTGTCATAGCACTAAGTAATGTCAACTCTCTACAACTCTCACACGTTTGTGCCAATGTGTCTACACCCCATTAAAAGATATGTTTTAAATAAAGCTTCTCTCCTCTCTCATATAAATTTTTGCCTTTTCTCATCTAGAGAAAATGTGTTTTTTGTCCCTTCCGATCCACACTGATCCGGATTCTCGTAAACAGGGTGACAGCTGAGTGGTCTGAAAAAGAATCGCACCCCTTGGATTTCAACAGTCTGACTACATGTACTGTTGAAAGCACGACCATATTTAGTTGCAATGTGTGACGTGTGATATGACTGGCTATGTTTTCACTGGATTAAGAATAATTACAGGAGTACTGCTTCCTCATTGGAAATGGTAGCTTCCTAATAATAAGACCCTGCTTTTCCACAGATCACACTAGAAAATAGAGCGTCACTCATAAAAGCCATTTCCTGCCTTGTTATCTGAAAAAAACTCTTTAAATACGATTGATTGATGTTTTTTGGTAGGCTAAACACAGTTACTTCTGAATGTATTTCTTTTAAGAATTATCAAAAAAAAGATAGGAGAGAGAGAGAGAGAGAGAGAGAAAAAAAAAGATGGGAAAGAAATGGCAAATTTGTATTGTGGTACCTTGAGTCCTGTCCATTCCCTCTAAGCACCATCCTTCTCAGTAATAATCAGAATAAGCCACTCACCTACAGCTGTGAAAGCCATTGTCAGAAGCCTCTCTTCCTCCTCTGGGGAACTTCAGGTGAACAGGTCTCTTTACTGTGGATAGATTAAACACCCAGAGCTGCTGTGATTAACAACTCATTATCTGTCAGATTAATTTTCAGCTGCTGAATATTTCAAAATGCTAGTGTGAGGCTTTCTTTAGAGGACCTATAGCGGAATTCAAATGCAGGCTCATTATCACCCTGTCTCGATGATGTGTGAAAGCTGTCCAGAGGATGGTGAGAATAGAATACCTGCATATCCAGCTTGGCATCTTCTCCTAAAGACTATAACTAATTGAATACGAAGAACTAATTATATACTGCACGTAGGCTATCTTTACCACGTCATATCTACGTATTAGCGCATACTGTCATAAATAAAGCTTTTTGAAAAAAATCTTTACTTTTCTGAGAATGTTTGTAGGGAATGTACTATCTTAGAAAAAAACCCAAATGATATTTTCTGCATATAGCTACAAGAGTGATGTTGATTTCATCACCTGTTCATGTCCATGAGGGTCCACATAGACATCTGTGCGGCCATCTGGACAATACAAGCCAACAAGTGCACTAACTGCACGTGTGGAGCTTTTTACGTGGACACCCACAGAACTTCATGCTTCTCTGTTGGCTGCCCTTGTATTTGCATCAGTTTTGGAGGAATGGAGCCATTTAGGTATTAATGGTCCTCATGTCACCATTATGGAGTTGACAGGGCCGAACATTACTGTCTGGCTAAACACAAGCCTCATACACATCAGCATGCTGTTCTTTATGCAAGATGTGTGACAGTATTAGCACCAAGCGGGTAGCTCCTGGTCTGAAATGTGAAGCCAATGGGGAAGTGCATTTATCCTGCATTCTTTCTAATGGCCAGCAGGGGATAACTCCACTGGCTGCAAAGAGAAGTCTGATTGTATGGAAGTGTATGAGACAATGACCCTACCTCTCACTTGATTTATTAGGCATAGCTACTGCTATTTAGATGTTTATTCGTTTACACGTTTACAAAAAATACAGATAAACAAACTGGCTCTAATGCAAACCAATGGGTGCTGTTAAACCTTGCTACATACATCTTTTTATAGAGTTTATAACCTTAAAAATAATGTTTATGATCCCGTAAGGCAGTGCTGTGCTTCATTACTAAAAATCTGAGCTCATATCAAATAGATTTGATGTCCAGTGTGTTGATTCTCTACTGTAGCCCTTAAAACCATAATTAACAGTGTCTACAACCTACAATCATACAACTAAACAGAACCTGAAATACTATAATGAATAGGTGCAAAGAAATCCTTGAATGCTGTTCTCAACAATGGTGCAAATGATGGAAACACACCACATTAGGTCTCCCATTCATCTGACTCAACAGGAGATGTTATCACAGCTCAGTGTATCAATCCTGATCCTTTTTTTTGGATCCATCACTAAAAGCACGTACACGTATAATGTCACAATCTGTTAGGTCTCCGCCTTCTCCCTGGGTGTTAAAACAGCAGCATGTCATTTGAAAATTTGTGATAGTAATCATTTCCATCACAGATCTGCATGGAGCGTAGAGCAGATTGTTGGCAATTCTAACAACCAAGATGACCACCTGCTTGCTTTAATTTCAGCTGATTCTTAATTACATGCCACCACAACTGTTCCCTCTGAATATTAGAGACTGGAGTGTAAAGCAACTGAGTGGCCAAACAATGGTACCTTAGAGTGAGTTTCCAAGAGGCTCACTTATTTTAAAAACACCTTTAATGAGGTTTGTTAAAATGCCAGACATTGGTTCAAGCTCAAATATATGGGTGTTTTTTTTTATAGGAAGAAAATTCACGAGCAGGGACCACACTATCAACAAGATGCGTTTTAATCAATTTTATTTGACAAAACTGATAAGGAATGTTCTACTTCTTGCTCGGATGCGGTGTGGGGAGGCTACATCTCTCGTAGGATCCTGCAAGAAATGGGAATAGGAGACACATGAAGAAAGAGGGAGGGGGGAAAGGAAAAGATGTCAGAAGGGGCGTGTTCCCACTCCTAAAACTCCACTATGGGGGAGGGGGGACTTTACTCATGGTGGCTTACTACCCTCCCTCTTTTATAGTAAGTGATTATGAAAGGTGTAGACATGTATTCTATTTATTTTGTAGGTAGATGGTTGGAGAATGAGTCTGGTCAAGCTGGGGATGCTGTTCAACTGGTTTTCCCCTTTTGTCACCTGCAGCTGCACCTGCATGCAGCTAAGTATTACACGACAGCTCAGGAGTGGACTTAAGGCCCATTTATGCTCAACGTTGAATATGGATATTTCTGCACGTTTCCATAAAGCTTACGGATACGGACCAAACGGAGCAGTACCACTGGAAACCGTTGGGGGGCAGTGTTGCTGTCACTACTCAGTGAGACACGAAGAAGAAATAATAATGGCGGAACTTTTTGAGGAATGGTTTTACGAATTGGTTAGAAACTTTAAACATATCGTTTGTGTCTTTTATGCAAGAGGAGCATTATCAATATCTCCTCCACAGTCGCCATGTTTGTTTTTGAGTTTGTTGTTGTTAAAAACTTTTGACTCTGTGCTGCCCCCTGGTGGATGTATTGGTTAACATCCATGCCAATGTAAAGGACACATAGAAGTATGTGAGCAGTGACAGTATCGTTTGAGATGGACGTTTACATTTTCGTACGTCCGTTGAGCATAAATGGGCCCTTATAATGATGACAAGCTTGCTCTACTCTTCCCACTATTCCCAGCTGTGTAGGACTAGCTTTTGTGCATTCTTGCCTATTTTTATCCCAGAAGTAGTGGTGGGTATTTATAGAAATTTAGAAATAGAAATTGGCTTTTTCACACTTATCCAGACAGGACATACGTTTGTTTTACTTTTTTTCTCTCTCAGTTTATTAGCATGCTTATTTAGGCTAATAGCCAGTGCCATCTATTGCTTAGATGTACAGTACATAAGCTCTATAGTATTTGGTTCTATATATAGGTCTTCCTGAAAGCCAAAAAAGGCATTAAAAACAAAAAAAACAGCAATGATTGATGTTGCTCACTGCCAGCTCATGGTGGACACACTGGGCACACTCTGATTGCCACCCACACTTTCTCACACACACACACACACACACACACACATACACACACACAATGAAACAACATCAGGTTTGAAGTTTCCAACAGGCTGCAGTGGACAGATATTTTAACAACAAAATTCCAGGACATATAAACTCCTTCTTCCTCTTCTTTTTTTTTTTAATCTAATTCTGCAGCTGTCCAACTTTTCCAATTCAGTATGATGACCACCAAAAAATATAACCTAGCTGGAAACCTAGCTCGTAAAAGAAAGGCATGATGAGAGAAGCTGAGAGGTTTGAAAGAAAAGGAAATAACAGTGAGATAAGGTTTGTAATAGCAGGTTTCCAGGTTAGCATCCCTGCTGTGTCCTGGCCTGAACCTCAGAGCCAGTTTGGTGTTGGTGTTATTCTGTGAAAGAGCACGCAGAGGCACAGCTATCGTGACACTAGAGATTCTGGATATTACCAAACTCTGCTGCTGCTACCTTGGAAAGTGGATGATACAAAGGCACTAAAAATTTAATAAAAAATGATCCCTCCATATTTCTGTTTCATTACCTTCACATTTATTATTCTGTTCCATTCAAACATCCAACACGCACAAGGGCCACATGATCTGAATTAGATTCCATCTCAGCAAGACGTACAACTCTTAAGGGTCTTACACAGCCCATTGTGAATTTTATTGTCTCCTTTCAAGACTTCAGATTTATACATATTAATCAAGACTGGGAGAAGGAATTTGGATAAATATCTCTCTCTGCTCCAGAGACAATTACTCGTAGTACTTTGTGTGTAGCTTCTTCGTCTAATGAAATGTTATGGTTTCCTCCATGTTATTATTACTTAGCACCCAGAAATGTCTAAATCAACTAACGAGCGAAACAAAAGATGAAGAAACAAAGAGAACACTACTGGTTGTTGGCTTGTTGTATGAGGTGAATGATCACAGTAATGTAGCAGAAAATGACCATTGCCAAAAGTATACCCAAACATTACATAATACACTTCAGGGTTTCCCACAGCACTTTACAGCTAAGGCGGCCGCCTAAGCAACACACGCCTGCCGCCTTAACTAACGTCTTCAAAAGAATATATATAAATAAATAAATAAAATAAATAAATAAATCCAACCAACGTCTGCAGCGGCCCGGAACCGCTGTGTCCGACTGTCTGACTTCGACCCTGAACGCACCTGTAGCTCTCTGTACCTCCCGCTAGCATAACACAGAGAAGCTAACCGTGATATTAAGTTTAAGGAAACAAACACAGACCGCTGATTAAAACATAAATCTACATCATCTGAGGCAGAACCTGCTCAGAAAAAAACAGCGGAGCCTGAAAAACTAATGAAAACAGCGCCATGTGATGTCAACATTAACAACTTTAATCCTCAAACAGGTAACTGTGACGTTACTATAGTAACAAGTTTCAGGCTAACCGACTCACAGTAAATGAACACTGATATTAGTGGCATAATGTGTAAAATGCTGCGGTGCTGTGCGTTTTATCAGCTGATGTTACAAAAAAAACGTCAATTTTAAGTCACTCAGATGTTTCTCATTCAACAGACCTGAAGAGAGAGAGTGAAGCAGATTCAACAAAAACATGACGCTAATGCTACTGAAGCTGAATATCACTAGCCTACTTAACTGTATAATACTAGCATATATAACTTGTAATTACTATAAAATATAGTTTAGAGAATAAATTAACTATATAAAATACACTCAATGGCTTAACCTGTGCAATCTAATTTAATCCAATACAGCAGCTCTGCTATAAATTCTACATTTATGAAGTTTAAATACATTTTTTGACAAGAAGGTGAAAATTCTGCTTTATGTTCATTATTGAGTGACTGTGTTGTATTAGGGTGCATTATATTGAATGGTGTTTCTAATATTTTGTCCACTCCATTAACATACATGAGGAGTCACACCACCACCACTTAGTATAACCTCAGTAATAAACAAAGTAGAGTTATCACTTTTTTGACAATGTCAACAAAAAACAAAAATGTATAAACCCCCCCCCCCCCCCCCCCGTCTCACTGGTCCCCACCACCTTAACTAACACATTTTCTGCGGGAAACCCTGCACTTACAGTAGGTTTGTAATGAGGCGATTACAATCTCTACTTATCCGAGGTCTTCACACCAGATTTTGGAACCTGGCTGCAGTGATTTGTTCCCATTTAGCCATAAGAGCATTAATGGGATCGGCCATGCCCACAGTTGGAGTTACAGTCCATCCCATATGTTTTGGGTTCGATGTCAAGGCTCGGTGTAGGCTCATTACTTTCTCAAGTTCTTCCACACCAACCTGAGAAAACATTTCTTTACTGATCTTGCTTTGTGCACAAAGGCATTTCACAAACTGTTGCCACTGAATTGGACACATATCTAAAATATCAGTGTGCTGTAGTTTTAAGGTTTCACTTAACCAGACTTGTCTTAAGGCTGGCGATTTTGTATAGTTCTTTGAGAAATGTACAAAAGTAATAAAATGACATAAAATGTTTCTTCCACGTCTCATTTTCCACCTTTAAGGGTGAATATGTCGCCTTTATCTTTGCTTTTCAAAACCATTATAAATCACTGTTATTAAAAAAATATGATTTATGGTGCAGCATTGCTGTGGTTAAGGTCTGGTTAAGTTTAGGCACAAAAAGCAGTTGGTTAGGGTTAGGGAAGGTTCGTGGTTTGGGTTAAAATGATCAGTTGAAACCTTTGTTGTCATGGCAACAGTAAACACCATGACAATTTGGCTCTAAAACACTATTCTGACTCGCATATCTAACCATCTTCTCAACCTGCCACCTCCGATTATGGAAATTTGTCACCTCATACTGACATCATTTTAACTTTTCCAATTACTACAGCCACTAGATTTAATGTACAGTATATAGCATACAAAGTGTGGACATGGATATTTTTTAAGGTCACGGTAATTCCTCATCAAATAAATAAATAAAAAAAACATTGTTTATCAATTAAATTATTTTTAAATACCATTGCACTCTAAACTGGTCTCCACCCATCACCCTTCACCCATTGTCTCCTCTGCAATGAAAACTCAAAAGGTCCCAGTATATTCAACGGTCTTTTGACCTTGCTGGTACATCTCAGAGGATTAAACACCTCCCAGCAGAGGTGGAGCCCTGCTCTCTTTTTAAATCTCTCCCCAGACCAAGCAGACACATTATTGATCACAGGGGGTCCCCCCCGCCCCCCAGCTTATAGCCTCATTTAGACCAGTGTCATTGTCTCCACATGAAAAATAAAACTATCTCCTGCGGATTGAAGTTAAAGCAAACCACTTTTGTTATAAGACTTTTTGCAGCTTAATTCAGCTGAGTCAAAACACAGGCGTTAGCAAAACAATAAAAATAATGACCACAAAGACGATTTGTCTCCACGGGCCTGAGATGACCTTAAGGAAATAACATTTGTGTCAACATTTTTGAAGAGATGGACTTTATCTTATCAGATTGCTCTTACTGAAGACAATAAAAAGAAAAGGTAAAGAGGAACAAAGAAACAGATACAATCGCTGCTATTATTAATGGCACGCTCTCCTCTTGTTTTGTCAGCATTTTTTAGGTTTATTGGATTCAGACTCTGCTAGAATGCAGAGGACATTTTACAATATCATAACACAAACATGTTTGGAGTGAAAGTTTTTTTTCCTATTTACCTGATAAATCCCACTCTTATGACATCAAGTGTCAAGAATATTTTTGAATCAAAAATCAAAAACATAATAGGGGCCTATTATACTGTAGCTTATTGACAGAATAGCTGATTCGTCTTAATGCCACAGAAACATTTTTCCCTATATGCTCAATAAAGGGAACTCAGCTGATTTTATGCACTCACATCTTTTGTGGAGTCAACTTGTAGACCTCATTTGCAGTTGCCTCAAGTGATCTCCACAAGTTGTGTACTCTCTGTTTCTGTCTCAGTGCTTTCACCAACCCTGTTTACAGCAGCATGCAGCTGTTTTCAGCTGAAAAAAACCTCAGTTGAATCCACTGTAAAGCAGTAAGAGGACAAAGTTTGTGTCTGCGGGCAACAGCAGCTAGCAACTAAAGAGACAGATATTTTTCCTCAGGAGTTGATGGAGATCAAAAGGAACTGAAAGGAGAGTAAATATTGGTCTTACATTCATCATATGGACAGACAACAGTTGCAAACTTATTACTAGTCACACCCTACAACTCACGATTATTATGCCATAAAATGAGATTTGTAAATGGACTGTACTTACACTATGTCTCATTCACTCATTCTACCACCCACCTGCTCATCAGAGGGAAACTAACCATTCATACACATTCATACATTGTTGGCACAGCAACGGGAGCAATTTGGGGTTAAGTGTCTTGCCTGAGGACACATCGACATATGGACTGGATTGGAACTGCCAATTTTCCAACTGGTGGACGACCGCTCTACCTTCTAAGCCACATCCGCCCATATCAGTTTGTTGTTCCTCTGCCCCCTTTTGGCCCAAAAAATCAGTTAATGTGGTTTTACATTTCAGCACCCAATTGATGATCTATGGGTGAATGTCGATTCCCCCCTATTCTAAGTCTCTACATCCCTTTTGCTTTTCCATGCTGACAAAATCCCTTCATTTACAATTCTGACTTCACCATACCTGAGCCATGATCTATCTGCCCACATTCCACAGTCATGCAACCCATCTCCTCCCTGTCATCATCATGATCTCCATGGTACCCAGGGAGGCTCATCCAAAGGTTTCCTTCAACCACCTGCCAGGAGCCTATCTCCTTTCTGAAGATTATACACATCGATTAATACTAATCTCCAAAACTTTGTCGCTAACATCAATAAATATGTTATACACATCCAATAGATCTCTCCTTATTGAGCGTGTGTGTGGATGTGTATGTCTTGAAGGTGAATAACTCATTAAAGTGTTCTCTGTGTGTGTAAGTGCCACACTACAGGTAGGCTTAACATTCACAGTGCAAATAATCAAACAAGGTAAAAGAATATCTCAGATCTCATACTGTATTTCTCTTATTGTTCAATAAATGCCCTGGAACACTCTCTCTATTAAATACTTATTTTTCTAAATGGGTTGAATGCATTCAAGGATCCAATTAGTAATTTACACTTTACACACTAACGTTTGTCCAGTCTGAATAAAATCACCTGCTTCTTCTTCTTTGTGCTTCATGTGTCTCTCAGCTTTTTACATTCATTGGTGTCTGGACACATTTTGGCTTTGACCAATGCCTGAATTAAGACGATTTAAGAATGTGCACGACGAACAATAAGCCTTCAATCTAGCCTAGCCTATCTAGTTTAGTTTGGCTCTCTACCAGGCTGAAATAGTGTTGTGGATTTTAGACTTCAGATTGTCTTAACAGGGACACAGTCTTGATCTTGCCTGGATCTTGAGCACAGACCTTGATCAAAGGGGCTAGTAAGCCTGCTGGCTAGCCTGACTGGCTTGGCTTGGCAGTGCCTGCACCCAGCCCATGGCCATGTTGCCACAATTTAACAACTGTGAATTTAATTTCTGGAAACACTGTTTGGTCTAAAACATACACATTGCACTGAGCTAGCAAGATGGGACCCAAGAAGGCTTTTTCATTTACTGATGAGGAAGTTGAAGACATAAAGAGATTGCTGAACTTTATGTAGAGTGAGCAAGTGTCTCAAAACAACAAAAACTAATACTGAATTGACAACTCACGAGTGTCAGACTTGGAACTATACTCTCGCATGAATGACATAAAAAAATCAGCCCACCAAGCTTAATCTGGATTCTCTCGAGAAGCAGATGATCACCTTGTGGGTTGCAATGATATTGAGGTGTGTCATTCTCTTCCCCCAAAAATGAAACCAAGATCCAGCCATAATAATTTACTTTGTGAGCAGGAAACAAAAACAAGTCCTGCTCAGACAGGGGAAAAACTGACAGGAGGCAATGTATGTCAAATATGCACCTGACAAAGAAAATAACAGACATTGCCAGGCAGGCACGCTTCCTGATGAAACAAAACAAAATCCAATCCATGTGTAAAAAATACTGGAAAGTGTTCATAAAACTTAATGGATCACCAGAAGAGGCTAGAGTCCTTGTCATAATGGAGATGTCTAATCTGGACAAGTATCAGAAGGTTATGCTCATTTGTGGTGATTTTCAACATAGATCTGTTGACTCCAAATAAGCACAAAATGACTGAGTTTATCAATGTAATGTATAGTATGAGTTTATATCCAAAGATCATTAAATGAATAACACCACACTGTGCCATTTTAATAAATAATATATTCACTAATGTTATGCAACACAATACAATGAGCTGGGAATAAATCACATCATTTGTCATTTTTTGTGGTTTAATTATTTAAAAATTACAGAACAGAAGAATCTAAAAAAAACACACAAAATCAAATCATTGCATGACCGAACTGTCGAATAAAACAGTACAGCAGAAAACAAAAATATACAGATAATCTGTTGAACACAAAGGAACTTCAAAATGCCTGCAAAAACAAAAATATTCTGTATATCCACAATTCATAACGGTATAGAACTACAGCAGCAGAAATATAAAAATAAGTTAATATTATGAGGTTATGTAAGAATGAATACTATAATAAAATATTAGAGGATAACAAAAACAGCAGTAAAGGGATACAGAGAGCGGTATTTATTATTAGGAATGGATCTAGAAACTCAAGTTACCCTCAGTATTTTAGTGATAACAATAAGACCATAAATTATATGGATGATGTGATTAATGGCTTCGATAAAGTGTTGTGTTGTGAGGAGTGGAGCATGGAGCAGGTGGACCCAAATACAGGCGACAACAGGTTGAGTGAAGCTGGCGAAAAACAAAACACCTTTATTAAAGGCTTGTGTAGGCGAAAACAAAGCAGGCAGGTCAAAAACAAAAAAATAAAGCAGAATGCAGAGCTGAGCTGAGCAGAACAAAACCAAGGATCCAACAAAGACTAAACAGAAAACCAAGACTTAAAAACTAACGAGGAGATGAGGTGCAAGTGGGAGAAGGGGCATAGAAGCTGAGGAGAAGAGAGGTGATGGAGTGGGTGAACACACAGGGAGCCGATTGGCTGGGGGGAAACACAAGGAGCAGGGCAGGGTTGACGAGGCTGATACAGGGCAGTGGTGGGGAAAACACAAAGTAGGGCAGGGCTAATGAGGCTAGATGCTAGGCAGGTGTGTAGATGAGAAAAGGAGGGAAACTCAATACAGGAACATACAGCAGAAAACCCAAAACCCAGAAAAAATCCAAACTTTTAATAACAAACCAGCATATATCAACCCATCCAAGAATATACATAAATATAAACTTAAGTACTCACAACTATAAGCTAAATCAGTTGTCTCCAACCTACATGTTTTAGGTATGTCCCCACTCTAACACACCTGATTGTAATAATGGACGCGTAATCAAGCCCTTTGACAAGCTTCAGCTGCTTGATAATGAGTTAGTTATTACAATCAGGTGTGCTAGAGTGGGGAGATACCTAAAACATGCAAGGCAGTAGCTCTCTAGGAGCAGGGTTGGAGACCACTGAGCTAAATAATCATGACCATAATCAAGACAGTCCTTTAAAGATACAACCCAAATTATTCCACTCTAGTTTGATCCCAGCCTCTTGGGCTAAAGAATTTAGTCTGTTTTGTACTGTCATAATACTCGTATTCTTGTAAGGCTTTACAATATTTGGTTTCTGCTCACTGACTTGAACCACTGTCCTGCAATTGCTGAGTCGAAGCTTTTCTGTCAGAAAGGACCACAAACCAGAAGACACAACCACAGACGAAATGTGCTTTGATTCACTGGGAATGATCAAAAATCCTATCAACCACTGCTGATACATTGTGGTCATTTTGTCATATAGGACAATACAAAAAAAACTGCCAGAAGTCATATTGGGATTGTAGACTTAGGAGAGACCTGATTCACAGAGCCTGGCAGGTGGGCTGTGGCAGCAGGTGGTTTGGTTGAAAATTTAAAAGGCATTTTATGTCAATATTAGATAAGTCACACTCTTGAGTACAGCCTTTTATAGGCTTTAACTGGCTCCTTACACTTTTAAGAGGTCTGTATACCCTTTAGTTTTGAAACCATTTTTCCATACTAGTTAGTGCTTTATCTGGGACTGGTGGAGAATACATATCACATGGTAATTATTTATGTGAATTGTATGGTGTAATGTAAATTTGTCAGACTATCATCCACTGTAAAGATGCCATGCTTGTCGCGCCACTTCAATGTGCACACTCTATCTAAATATACTGGAATATTAAGATCTATAGCTAAAAATACATGTTTAACAGGATTTTGCTGAATTTTTGTTGTGACAAAACATGTATAAAGTGCTGGACATGACGATGGAGGGCAGCACATATAGATGGTTAAACTCTGTGTGCATTGTTCCAGCTCATTGAAACCTCGTTTTCAGATGAAAGCATGGCACTCCCAACACATAAGAGCCTTGGTGTTTACATTGTGAGACTAAATGTTTGCTCTCTGTTCCATTTCAGCTGGCCGTGTGATTGAGGCCTGAAGCAGAGGGGATAATTATCCATACAGGGAGTATGGAGTTAGGTTTCAAACCCACCACCCCCAAGGATGTCCACTGAGCACAGCCAAAATAGAGGCTGTAATGATGAACAAAACAACAACAAGCTACAAGAGGACAAGGTAGCTTTATTTATATAGCACCTTTCAAACACAGAGGGAATTTTTTAGTGTATTGCACTTAAGTAATCCGAGAGTTTAGTAATAGTCTTGTTTTGTTAATCTTTGCAGAGTTCAATTTATAATGCAATTACTTTTACCAGCAACACAATGTTGCTTTTTTTTTTATGCTACACTGTCCTTGATATATAAGATAATATCATGGACTGTATAAAAGAAATGGACGTAACATCCGTGACGTCACCCATTGGTTTGTGGACTGCTGCTCGGAAGCCAGTAGTTTCGAATCTAGGCAGCGCCATCTTGAAAATTTCAGGTGCATGCTGGGAAAAATAAAACATGGATTCAACTTATATGGGCATGAGGCGGGGCCAACGGCGGAGCGGGGAGGTTGCGAGGGCTGGATCTCGAGGACATTGGTCAATCAACCTGTCAATCACGACGTAGCCACGCCCTAATGCATACCCTGCTTTATCGTCAAATATAAAATCAGGGGGGCCAAAATTTCACAAATGAACATCATACTGCATTGAAGAAGGCTTTAAACTAACAATTGAAACCATAAACACATTTTGAAAATATTTACTGAGGTTAGAAATCAAGTGAGAAGTTGGTGAATTCTCCATTGACTTGTATTGAGACGGAAGTCCTTTTGACACCAAAACGGTCGCCCCCTGGTGGCCTTTTGATAGAATGCAGCTCTAAGTTACTTCTGCGTTGGCTTCATTTCAGAGGACCAGAACTCCCCACCTGGATAATATACTGTACACGTGTAACTGTATCTACTCTATTTGCAAAAGAACAAAGAATACAGTACAATCAAGTCAAAAATTATGTCACTGTTACAGGTTCTTCAGGTTTTTCAGGGTGAGGAGGTAGAAAATCATTGACGGAATCAATCATCTGATCTCCAGACTAAAGTCAAGAAGAGCCCACAACAAGCAAGCGCTAAAGGTGGCTGCAGTGAAGGCCTGATAGAAAAGGAAGGAAGGAAGATACAAAGCATCTGCTGATGTATATGGGTCTAAGACTTATAGATAGTCATTTACTGCAAATGATTTCCCACAAAATATTAAATAAGAGGATTTTATTTGACTTCATCTGTATCTGTCCTATTACTTTTGAACCCTTAAACCTTGTGCACTATGTGTTAAAAAAGGCCCGCAGTTCTTCTCCACAGTTCTTTCTACATTGATGTATACCTACTAAAATTAAAGCTGAGACTTGGCACTTTAATGTGGTTACCATTATTTTATTTCCAATTGAATGCACAGAGCCTGGAGGATAATATATGTGTAACTGTCCAAACACTTACTGTCTGGACTGTATAAGGAATATCATGAAGTGTTAAGTTAGAATCACGTGTCCACAGCATCTGATCCTGACCTGGACCAATTATACATAATTGTAAGAATGGCTCAACCTCTCCTAAATACGCTGGGATCAACAATAATATGAGGTTCTGACACAGGAAGCTGAGCACATAAAACTAGCACCGACACCGACTGACACTTTGCATTGCAGCACGTTTATAGGCTGCACTTCAGCTGAAAGACAAAGACTGCAACAAATGCCCAGCTGACTGATAATGTGAATGCATGTTCTGCACCTGTGTGAAAGAAAATCTATCTAGTCAGCAGTCTGTTTTTTCTAATCTTAAAAAACATCACAGAGAGACAAACAAAACAAACTAGCCAACCATTTCCTGTCAGTCTTGTCATATGCTTTGAATATGAATTGACAATACATCTGATAAAGACTCACATTTGGAAAGCTTGTGTTGGTGTTAGAAGGAAAAGACCATGTAGGAGCAGGAACTAAGAAGAAACATAAGCAGCTTTAATGCAGTTAGTTTGCTTTTTTCTCATTTTTTGGCCTGTAGGGGGAGTGCTATGTTCTCACAACCCTATATTCCCTCAGTTTAAATAGTAAAAGCCTATTTGGTGGAAAATCCTTGAGGGAACATAAGGCTGATGGAACGTAGGGCCAAATTTTTATGGGATGAAACATTCTTAGAAATGAGGGAACATGGGCTGTGGGAACATAGGTATGACCCCCTCTGGGGAAAGTCAAACTTCATCAATAGAAAAACCAAGGAAAGAGATGCTGCAGTCTCCGTTTGATCGACATGAGATCTCTGCAAAGTTTGCAATAACATCAAAGCAAAAATATCACTTGGCACCAAAGCATAGACATAATAAATAAAAAGAATCTCATGCATTACGACTCTAAATAGGTAACCAAATTAGTATTGACAAACTGACTAGTGTGATTTCATCACAAAATCAGACAACACATATTTATGTTCATATTACACTGTGCCGATACAATCTTCCATATCTTTACAAGTGTTGTGAGAGCATGAGTTTATTATGGATGCAAGGAGTCAAGCTGGCAGACTCTTGAGATACTGACATTTTACAGCCTGGGGCAGCAAACTGAGACAGTGTGTGGAAATCAATACAAGTCATTACCATTACTCTAATGATGCAGTGAGGTGGTGTTTTAATACCCACAAACTGCGCTAATGCATGTGTTATCTCATCTGTAGTAAACAACCTGCAAGTACCTTGTGAGTGTATTAGACAAAAACTAAATTTACAGTATAATATATGTATGATTTAATACGTCATTTATTTTCACCACAACTATAATCTCACCATGCCTAGAGATGTATTTAATAGTGTTTATTATGTTTATGAAATTTCTCGAAAAGAAAACATTGAAGCTCGTGCAGGATTTTTTTCATGCTAATCCCTTGCTGGTAGGGGAAAAAAACTTTTGATAAAATGCAAATATAAAATTGTATTTCTTTCAAAGTACAAACTGCAGCTGTGTTGAGGAGTTAATATGACAGCAGGAAAAAGTGAATGTCCATTGGAAGGTTTCTGAGAGATTACCTCTTTCCAAAGTATTAACTGAGGGACATTTTACACACCAATTCTGCTTTTCACAATTGTACAGCTTTCCCTCGCATAGAACCGATGTCTTCTTGACACGTTAAGCACTCCCAATCCCACACCACACAACTGACGATTTCTAGCACTGAGCAAAATTCATGTTTTCCTTGTTCAAGCGACAAAGAAAAATGGCAGCACTCTTGTTATATTGGCTTTACAGGAACACTGCAGAAGTTAGATGAAGAGTCTGTCTCCCCAATGGGATGAACTGTGTCCATTTAGCACTGCCTCTTTAAAGAAACCCCAAGGACAACCACAGAAACCTGTGGTTTACAGATTAAGATAACCCCTTTTAAAGTGGCCTTCAATATGTTTCAAAAGTCAGAGAGGAAAGGCAAGGACAGAGTTTAAAGCATGGCATTTCTCATTAGCAGACACAAAAGATGCATTAAGAACAGAGACAGGACAGTCAGTAATGGCCCATAGGACCATCCAGCTCTTCCAAATGGACACAGACAGGGCATCCTTCCACTTGAAAACACCATGCATAAAAAGGCCATAGTGATTACCATTTCATATTTTAGCCATCAGCAAGGCTTTTGCAGATAAGCAGTGGGGATCTGATTTGGCCAAGTCGGATCTTCAGGCGGAATACAATCAAATCTCAGTAGTAAACATCTTGGTACAACCCTATAGTTGGATATTAGCATTTGTATTGTGCAGCTCTGTCGTTGACCAAAGCCACCGTGCCTTATCTGTCAATGCAGGCTTGTCAGGTCTGCACCTCGCAGTGAGTGGCTGCTGGTGCTTCCCATTCAGGGCTGCAGCGCTGGGAGCGCACACTGGGCTGGTTGGGAGCTCCAATCTCAGAGCAAAAGGAAGAACAGCATCCGCTCTACTTTTCAATGGCAGCACTCACACAAACACACAGATTCACCTTCAACTACTGCCAGCAACACAAAGAAACACATTTTCCCTCCAAGCTGGTCAACCCCAGCGTTAAGCATACATTTCTACAGCTCTCGGCTACAGTAAGAGGAGTTTTATCTCCAACACAGTCCTGTACAGTGCTCGGTTGTTCCTTGACTTAATTTCTACTGTAAGAAGCCTTTTGTTGATAATAATATAAATCTTTCTGAACTCTTTATTGCTGTATGGACAATAAAATGTCAGACTGTCACAATACATTGTCACAAGTACTGTATTCTATTTTTCATCTTCTTTAAATCATTATTTGCAGTAGCAGTCTACCTTTGTCATTTAATCTTAATTTTCAAATCCTAAACATAGGCACTTTAAATTGATTTTTTATTCTTGTGCATGATATTTACACTGACCCTTCTTCAGCTCACCTTATTCAAATTAAATAACATATAATCCTGAAAATTAAAGCAGCTAACGACACATTTATCTTTATTATATATTAAGTTTTTATGGTTACACCACTTCGACATTTTGCCCATAATCCTCTTATATATTCTCTCAAAATGGATTAAAAGCAGAAATGTCATGGTGGGTCCACAAAAAAAGTTATTCATATGTTTATTTTCACATTTTAACCCCTTTAAATTTGACTCAACCACATCATCATTGACCCTTATGTGTTAATGGTAGATAACAGGGCAGAACATTTACAGCATGTTCATTTAATGTGAACAGACTGCCAGGCTCAACTGAGCCCTCTGAGGATCGGCTACTTGTGGTGGATCCAATGCTTTGGCAATCCATCTCCAGTTCTGACAGTTCTTGCAATTTGGAAGTGAAAGCAGCTGGTGGGGAAGCCCCTCTGAAAGGAGTTTTAAATCAGCCATAAAATACAATTCTGCAATTTTTGTTTATTTACACTAAATACACAAAGGGTCTCAGGCGTGATTGTTGTAATCCCATCATGCTGCTGCTCCTCACAGAAAATGAATGGGCAAAGCATTTTATGTCTGTGTGGTAAATGCTGCCTCTGGGCAATAACACCACAATAAGTTGTAAACAGCTCATTTCATTTCATGTAATGTCTGCCTTGCGAGTGATAATGAAGATTACGGTCTCATTAGAAAAGTTTATAGCACATTTAAGTACATTTCAGGAATTATTTGCTGGAATGGCAGGTGTCTCACATGTATGTGTTATAGTTAAAGAGTTGGATATGGTGTGGAAAGCCAGACTTGTCATGCTTTTCTCAAAACACCACAACCACATCATTGACAACATTATTGAGCTGCTAACTGAGGGCAGCGGTAACTTCACCTCCATGATTTCTGTCTGGAGGGTAACTGCTTGGAGAAAACCCATAGATACTGAGGACGGGCAAATCAATTATCTTGAAATCCAATTCGAATCCAAATACACCCAAAGATCTTGTCTAACTGGAAACTAATGCCAAGCAAGTGTACCAACTGTTAAAATACTACACAATTTCAGATGATACATTTTTGGGAGGACTTAGACCTGATTAAAACACTAACAGAATTTTGTGTGGTTCATCTTGTGGTGTTTGTTATCACGCATAAAGATGGCTATCTCACAGTAATATTTCTCTAAAGTTATTTTTTCACTTTCTGTCCACTGGAGTGCAATTTCATAAAGCATGCTATAGGCCATGATTCAGCTTGGGAGTACTTGAAATGCCAACAGAACTGGTGTAATGACAGTACAAATCAGGTTCAGCATAACCTTGAGTAATAGCAGTATAAAACAAGCCATTGAGCAGGGCTGAATAGGCAATAGCCTCATACAACCTGGCAGCTGGGTTGTCTGATTAAAAGCAATGTCCACAGATGATCTGCCATGGTTTATTATGGTGGCAAAAGTCAAAGTTTGCTTCTTTGAAATGATTTTTTTCAGTCAAAAGCTGAAAATAAAACCTGAAGAAGAAATTACAAATGAATGCAAGTAACCATTTCTGCATAGTACTATAAACTGCACATTTTTTAGCCAAACATATGTTGCAGTTATCTCAATTTTCCCTTAATGGTTTTTTTTGTTGTTGTTTTTTTTTAAAGCCCAATTGCATACGACTAATTACCTGTATTATTAAAATCAAAGTATTCAAAGTCTGGCAAAGAAAATACCCACACCAGTAAAACAAAAAACAATAGTGCATTGTTACTGTTCAAGGATCTCCCTCTGTGCATTGCTCCACACTTTGCAGAAATCATATTACATTAATCAGTATTCTTAATTAATAGTCAAGTCCTCCTCAATCACTTCGAAGCCAAATGAACACAACAAAAACTTGAGGGCTTCCCAAACTGCGGTTGAATGAGAATGATAGCAGCTCCCCAACATATGAGTCATGACAGGTAATTCCACTGAGCCATTGTTTGTCTGACAGCAGCACGCTCGCTCCAACTGCTCCTCTGATAGTGGTGTTTATGTACTTTGGCTCCACAAAGCAAAAGCAAAATGGCCACACTAACAATAGAGAGAGTGGACAGAGGCTGGCAGCGAAATGGCACTGATTCAAAACCCCGGAGCATCGGAGAATCAACAGAATTCACCACAATGTTAATCCCACAAACAATAACTTACTTATCTTAATTATGAGCGACCCAAAGAAGACATCATTATTTGTAAGGATACACAGCCATGTATACACCTTAGCCCAGCAACTAAAGGTTTTGTATGATGTAGATAAAGTAAGCTTCCATGGTAATGCCTGTTTTATTTCTATTTCTGGACAGTATGCTGGGATACTTGTGGGCAGAATTTTTATCCCTGAGAATCCAGTCTATAATCAAGATAGAAGGTTTATTCAAATCATTTTGAATGGCAAATGGACTGCACTTTTACAGCACCCTTCTAGTCTTACGACCACTCTGAGCACTTTAAAATTCTTGACATGTCAACATTCAGCCATTCACACACTTATGGCAGAGGACCTGCCATACAAGGTGTCAACCTGCACATGAGGATCTAATCTAATGCATATTCATACACTTTTACACACCACTGGCACAGTTATCAGGAGCAATTTGGGGATCAGTATCTTGCCGAGGGACACTTCAATATGCAGGCTGGAGGGGCCGAGGATTGAACCGAGGATTCTCTGATTAGTGGATAACCCACTCTACCTTCTGAACCACAGCCACCTACAATCACTTAGAACTAAATGAGAGCATTAGTCATCTCAGTAATTACCCCAACACAATATTTGCTTGCATTCATTATAGAGACAAAGAGTCTACATAGGGAGGAGGTCCACATTGATATATGGGTCAACAAAACATTGTATTTCCCATCCCAACAAGTCCTCCAAATTAATTGATAAAATACAGAATGACACATTGGAGTGTTTTCTAATCCGATGCCTCTATCAGCAGTAACAGGTTGCACAAGATCATGATTAACTAGAATCATGATTCTTCTCTAACTTTACTGAAATAGTTTTTATAGCAGTGCAAGATCAGAAAAAAATATCAGCCTTACAATAATGGTGTCAGATCACAGTACTTGCATGTGTTATTCTGGGACCTACAATGTATTTTTTTTATATTAAAATACAAATAAGTAAAAAAGATATTTTGTCAATAACAGAAAAGGGCCACAATGGTTCATGTCTTTGTATGAGAGATAAGGACAATCTAGATGGAGAAACCTGAAACATGAGTACAAAGTTTAATTAAGTTCTATCTGCACTATATTATCAGTGTTTCGGAAAAAAATTAGATCAATTTCTAGGACAATGATATTGACAGGTTTTTAATAACTATGAGCACAAAGCACAACGATATTTGATTGACAGAGACCAGTCTGATATGTTTTATACCATATTTAAAGGCAGTGCAACCGAATCAAATAACATTCATCTTTGGGCTCTGTGTAATGAGTTTGTGATATTAAAGTGAACACAAAAGAATTTTGCAAATATGATGTGAATATAAGAAACATATGAATATATGAAATATGATTTTCTGTACAGGAACACTACGATAACACTAAATTGTACTGGCACCTTTCAAATATAAACATTATATTTCATCAGGTTTAAAAAATAGAAATAAAAAATGGTGATGTAACCTGTCAGTTTTTCGTGGATCGGTTCCAGTCTGGCTCTATCTGCCATGGCTGCTGTTATTCCTCAAATGTCCTCAGACTTTTCACTGTGTGTTGGACCGAGTGGGAGATTGACAGATAAGAGAGGTTGCAAATGATATTAACCCTTACATATTTCACCCATTTTTACATTTGAGAGCTGTAAAAACACCTAATGTGACCCTGAATATACAAAAATTGAAATAGGATACTTTTTTTTATATGTGTGCAGCTGATACACATTTTTGTCTCGTGAAGATGTCCAAATTGACCTCATATTAAATTATTAATATTGGTTATTATTATATTAAGTTGGTTAAAAACTTTTAACATTATCAATATCTCCTCCACAGTCGCCATGTTTGTTTTTGAGTTTGTTGTTGTCATAAACTTTTGACTCTGTGCTGCCCCCTGGTGGATGTATTGGTTAACATCCATGCCAACGTAAAGGACGCATGGAAGCAGGAGAGCAGTGATGGTAACATCGTTTGAAACGGACGTATACATTTTCGTACATCCGTTGAGCATAAATGGGCCCTTAGAGTAGTACGTTTTTAGTCTCTCTCTCTCTCTCTCTCTCTCTCTCTCTCTCTCTCTCTCTCTCTCTCTCTCTCTCTCTCTCTCTCTCTCTCTCTCTCTCTCTCTCTCTCTCTCTCTCTCTCTCTCTCTCTCTCTCTCTCTCTCTCTCTCTCTCTCTCTCTCTCTCTCTCTCTCTCTCTCTCTCACACCTGCTGGCATTCAGTCTCGTTAGCTCTGCCCTTCTCCCTGTGTCTTCCGATGCCAATCAACACCCAGCCTGCTCTCGTATCTTTCCACCTGTTCCTTGTTGTTTCATTAGCACAGTTAAGTCGTGGTTTACGGTTTAGTGTTGTTGAATCTATGTTCTGTTTGGCGTTGTTCAGTCTGTTCACTTTTTGTTAGCCTGCACTCGAGTTATTCTTCAGTTCATACAGCCTGCATCCTGAATTCGGGTCCATCTGCTGCTACATTTTTTCACATCACAGTTTTGTTTGTTGGTTCTCTTTGTTCTGGCAGATTTAGACTTCTGCTCAGTTGGATGGAGCTGTGCCACGAGCTACAGGAGTTCAACTAAATATTTCAAAAGGGATGATCAATAAAAAGGATGTTATCCATATACAGCTATAGAGATAAACAATCAGTCCTGTGAAGACAAAGTAGTTCTTTATGAGTCTGTATGTTTTTATAAACCCATCTCTTCTCCTTGGCCTTTGACACCTTGTAAGATATTGACTTTGATTTGATTTGATTGTTTTTATTGTATTGCTGTTATTTTTACTCATGTTTTATGCATTTATTTTATTTTTATGTTATGTTATATATTTTATGCCTTGTGTGAGCTGCTCTGTCTTTTATGTATTCTTCCTTACAGCACTTTGGTCCACTGTGGTTGTTTTAAAGTGCTTTACAAATAAAGTCGGATTGAATTGGAGTGGAGAGTATCGTTACACCTCACTCCCTGCTGTGTAAGCTCAATGTTTCATTGTGGGGAGCAACAAGGTAAGGGTGTGTAGACGTCAGACACTGATGTAATCCATAAAGTTTTATCATCTATTCCATGAGAGTTGGCTGACCGAACTACAGTGAGTCTATGTTGGGTGTCTGAGCACTTCCGAAACACGAGACCTACACTCAACACGGTGCCTGGCAGCCTCCCGTGTAGACACACAAATGGAGCACTAGCTGTTGTTTTCTAAAACAAACAGAGTATGGAGAGACAATCAGGAGAGACAAGTGCAAAAACAAAAAAAGGTTTATTATGCAGATGATATTGATGAAGTCTTGTCAAACATCTTTGGCGCTTTGACTCTACAGGAAGATTTAGAAGGGACATCAGTCATGAGCAGCAATAGTATAATGGAGTCTAGAAACTAGTGCTATAGTGGTGGCTGATGACTTCTGCTGAAACTAATAAGGCTGATGAGCTTGATGAAGTGATACACTGATGAATCTGAAGACTGGACGGTGATGAGGTGGTGGTAGTGGGTGCGCTTAATTTCCATGCACATAATGCAGCATGACAGCACCAAGGCAGAGAAGGGAGAAAACATATTGAAAAAGACAGCCCTTAGATGATAGGCTGACAATGAAGGTGTTTCGCCATGCTATTGGTTTGATATGAACAGCTGACATCTCAACCGGCAACCGGGAAAGGACAGCAAGGAAATTATGAGTGAGCGTGCATGAAAGATGGGAATGACAGATGGTTTGAGAAATAAAACTACAGACATGAGCATTCAAAAGATAGTCTTACTGACTGAACTTTCTCTAAAGCTCTATTTCATGGATCAGTGTGGCAGCATGGTTTACAGGGTTTGAAATTTTAATTGTCCTGTAACTCCATTCATCAGCGATCAAGTTCAACTTACATGATTACTTTCTGTATCCAATGAGAGCTCTTGATGTCACAAAGAAATGGTCTTATAATGAGAAAAATACAATCTTTTGTTTGATTCAACAAAGCAAAAGCATCCTCTGTGTCCACAATCTGACAGTTGTCTACTAAACTTGCTGTCTGAAAATGTTGTTGAGGCAATGGCTTTACGTAACATTCATATCTCACTACTCAACTTCTTAAGCGAATCCAGCACACTTTTAGCCAAAGGTTTTTTACCTTCAAATCGTCTGGGTAGAGACTAGAGCTAAAGACAACATGGCTATATGTCAAAGCAGCAAGCGTTCAGAAACTATTCAATGGGATTTCGAACTTTACTGGTTGGATATAAAGCCACACAGAAACAGGGCTATTCAGCAGCTGTAGCTCTCAGTTATATATTTAGACATTTTAATTAACAAGCAAGTTCCCAGTGGGTCCCCAGGTGTGATTGCTGGGAGATTTGTAACACCATTGTGTTGTTATACGAGTGGATACGGATAAGTTGCTGCAGCATGGCAACAAGCCAATGAGTTCTCTCAATGAAACGACAAAATACATTGTTGGCCATCTTACTCAAGAACACAACAGAGGAGTACTTGCTGATGATGCACTTATCAGCAGGACAATGTTATCTGTTCCAAAACCTGAAATGAATGATTGTTGAAAAATAATTGGTGATCATGACATGGTAAAAAGGGCCATATTATGCTTTTAGTGATTTTTCTGTTATTTATATACTGTTCTGAACACTTTGTCTACCTTGCTGATGTCATAAATGTCCATCTGTTCTGCTTGTTAAGGTTGTTGCTAAGGTTTTTACTTGTGTTGTTTGCATTGTCTACTCTCATATTCCAGATTGTAATTCAGCTCGAACATTTACAGATGTAATTAAGAAGTTTGCACTCTGAGTAAAGAACGAGTGGAAAAAGTAGTGACTTCCTGACGCTACAGTTTGTTTCATAGTTTGTCGACATTGCCTCTCAATGAGAAAAGAGTGGTCTCATCGGAAGTGGGACCTGAAAGAGACAGGAAGTAAAATGGGTTGTATCAGACAGAGGCTGAAATGAGCGACTGTGTCAAGGTGCCATGATAAATAAGGATTCTTTCTTGAAATTGTAAATCATGCAAAGATGTTCCAGTAGAGCCCCACAATAATAATATAGACCTGCAAATGTGCATATGACCCCCTTTTTAAAAGTTTGGTCAGGTTTAGGAAAAGTAATATCACAGTGCTGTAGTACAGTACTGATAGTCTATCAATGCCAGTTCACACTCTTCTGTTGCTGCGCTCTACAGAGTGCCAACAATGGATGAGCAATGTCATGCTCTACAGCAGCCACTAGGTGGATCGCGGTCCGGATCCACAACCAGACCCAGTCCTCTCCGTATCCGGACCTGTAATTGATTAAATGTTGAGAACTGTTAAATTTTGTCCGAGCGTTTCTATTTTAACGGGCGCAGTTTCTCCAGCTGTTAAGGTAAAAGACCACTGTGCATAGCCAATCTTGTCATGTGACTCTAACCAGCCAGTCAAATCCATGCATTCAGAAGTGGAGAGACTTGACTGACACATGGAGAAAAGAGAAGAAACATTTTGTTATAAATGTAATTAGTTTATGGTTTAATTTTAAGTTAAGTTTAAAAGTATAAAGGGATTTTTTTGTATTGGTCTAAAACAAAGCACTTTATTTAAGAAGCACATTCAAAAGCTCTTTGTAATGCACTTTAATTTAAAACATCATCTTTATTTAATATAAGAAAAGAAAATGTATTTATCTCATTCTTTTTTCATTCTTATTTTATCTTGTTTTATTATGTATTTGAATCCCACAAGTTCAGTGTGTAAATGCTAATAAATTAATTCTACTATATTTATTTGACAGTCTACACTACAATCTACCCACTAGACACAGATGCTGATGTAGAGCAATTATATTTACTTTTGAGTTGGAATAAGTTTGTTGGATTTCTTTGTGGTGTTTTTACTTACTGCACTACAGAAGTTTCCATTATTTCAAGTCTAAGTAGCAGAATAATGAACCTGTCATTCACAAGTCACACTTACGCACAGTTAGCAGCAGTATTTAGTATTTCAATGCTTTCACATCTCTGAAAAGTAATTAGTAACTGTTAAGAACTAAAGGAAATAAAAATGATGGAACTGAATTAAACATTTACCTTTTCAACAAGTTGATGGGAAGGCCACAACACAATTATCATTTACTTAATTACATTTTTACCTTTCATACAGCTTTAATACAATCATTTATGGTGCCGTAATTTGCGCAATATTTAAGGCATTTATATGAAAGTGATTTTAGGTCAAGCAGTACAAGGCTTGGGTTGAATGAGGACAAGAGATTGAAAGTTTGAAATAAGAGGGTTATATTACAATGCTTATTGTCTAAGCTGTGGGCAAAAGTTTAATATAGGAAAATCTTTTCAAAAAGTCTTTTCATACATCTCCTCGATATGAATATGACTGAAATACGTCAGTGTATCAGTATTCGTTATGACAGGCCAACTTTTGGAACATGCACTTAGAATAAAAGGTGCTCTTAACATTCATAAATGTGCACTCACGGTGGACAATCCATCATAATCATGGGTGCATACTGTATATAGCTCAGTGGGCACAGCAGTCTCTTTCTATCTCAGCTGCTGACATTCAAACAAAGCACTGGCTCCTCCACTCCTCTGCAGGATCCCAATGAAAAACAACAACAAATGAATCACAGGCAACAGCAGCCCACTTTGCTCCCTTCACAGCATATAAAATGTCAATGCGCACAACAATCCCTTACAGTGATGGATAGGTTGGAGTCGTTGCTCTGTTCAGAACACAGAGCTCCCCGACTCCACCTCGCACTACCTACACATTTCACACTTCTTTGTAAATGTCATACACAGGTTTCATAAACAGATGTCGTTTCATTGTTTAAAGGATGACCCAAGCTAATAGCTTTGCAGCAAACAGAAAGCCCTCTGTTGAATGATGTGGAAAGTTCTCCTGTAATTTTATATGACTAGGCTATATTTTACAGAGACAGCATTTTTTTTAAAGGTGCAGTGTGTAGGATTTAAAGGCATCCAGCAAAAAGGAACTGGACAAAAATGGAGTAGTATAGTGTATGGAATAATCATAGGTATGTTTTAATTAATGTATAATCCCATGTAAATAAGAATTGTTTACTTTACCTTTTTAAGAATAAGCCCTTTATTCTACATAGGGAGTGGGTCCCTTCCACGTAGCCCAGAACAAACCAAGCACTAGCTCTACAGAGGGCCTTTCAAATGTTTTACAAGATTCACAGCCACCTTTAAATCCTGACTTTGCAAAAAAAAAGGTAAACTATTCACATATTGCAAAGTCTTGGTTGTCATTATAACTTTTGGAAAAAAATATTTTGGAGTAATTGTTAATTTTTTTAAAAAGCCTTAAAAAGGCTTTTGAAAGTGCAAAATGGACACAGCTCCAAACAGCAATTATGTGAAAAAGCTCTGGTCCTTAAGAAAGAGCGCGAGAGAGAGCGCGCGCGAGAGAGAGAGAGAGAGAGAGAGAGAGAGAGAGAGAGAGAGAGAGAGAGAGATATGTTTAAAGATGAAAAGCAAATCATTGCCTCAAGTTATTCGCACTAATTTGGTCACTGGCTTATTTTTCTGTTTCAATTTGCCCCAAACAGCCAGTGTACTGACTACCTACGGTGGCACCATGTGTGCAGTGAGTAGGGTACCAAGAGTGCACGTGAAAATGAAGCTCACATAATAAAAATATTGTTTGTGGTTGTAAGTGGACTTATTACTGGACAGATCTAGCCTAGCGGTTTCCAGTCTTCCAAAGTTTTGTTAATTTGCAGTAATTAACTGGCAACAGCTTCACCTGCAAAGTCCGTATTTTTTTTTTTTTTACCTTTTTCTAAATGCATTTTAGAATTGCAGTGTGTTGCTAGAAATAAATATGCAGTTAATTACTTTATACTAAATGTACAACACTGGTAGTAGTTTTGTTAGTAAATGACTCTCTACACTATAAATCCTGCATTTAATGAACAGATTAAAAACTGTTATACTATTGCTAATAATGATGAATGAAAAATGACGGCTATATTCATTTTACAGCTCCTTTTCAAATATTAATTCAAATAAAAACATGTCACCAGTGCAACAGAAACAAAACCAGACCTGAATACACCTTAGTCCCCTGCCTGTTTTTTTTTCTTTCTTTCTTTCAGAAGATGGACAATTTTGAATTTAAATGACAATGCATACAATATTGGGTTACTGACTGTGACGATTTTGTTTTTGTGAGAAAAGAACATCAAACTAAACTAACTGTTTTTAATTAATCTATTTCAGAACAGCAGCTGTCTAGTTTACGTGATTGTATTACATTAAAGTGAACAATGTAAATCTAGAGTTCCAACAGTTTGAATAAGAAAAGACACTGGGGTTTTAGTCACTGAGTAAGTAAGTGATTTAGTAAATACATGAATACATGTTTGAATGAGTGGTTGGGTGAGATAAAGGGTGTGTGCGTGTGTGTGTATGTGTGTGTGTATAAAAGATCAGACAGTCCCACTTGAAATCACTGAGCCTCTTGATGAGAAGTGTGCCTACATGCAGATTCACTGATGTTGCCTTCCTTTTGACCACCTTCCCACTCTTCTCACTTGGCACCTCTCATGGCTTTTTTTTTTTTGTGTGTGCCCCTCTTAGGATTAATGTCAATGCTGATTCTGAAAAACAATGTCGAATGGAAAAAATATTCTTCTTTCTTTCTTTCTTTCAGGTTGACATCCATCTATGAATGTGACCAATGAAGCAAGAGCCTGTTCAGTACAAAGTACTAGTGCAGAATATTGAACCATATGATTGTCACATTTCACATTTCACTAGGTTCTGTACGTTTCAATTCACACCAATGATCAAGTTAAAAAGAAGAATGCGATGGAAAGGAAATAGTATTAGCCGTAATAATGTTAGCAGGCGGGGAGATCCGGTCCTCTGAAATGAGGCGAATTCGGAAGTAACTTAGAACTGCATTCTAGCAAAGGGCCACCAGGGGGCGACCGTTTTGGTGTCAAAAGGACTTCCGTCTCTATACAAGTCAATGGAGAATTCACCAACTTCTCACTTGATTTCTAACCTCAGTAAACGTTCTCAAAATGTGTTTATGGTCTCAATCGCTAGTTTAAAGCCTTCTTCAATGCAGTATGATGTTCATTTGTGAAATTTTGGCCTCCCTGATTTTATATTTGATGATAAAGCAGGGTATGCATTAGGGCGTGGCTATGTCGTGATTGACAGGATGATTGACCAATGTCCTCGAGATCCAGCCCTCGCAACCTCCCTCTGCCCATTGCCCCACCTCATGCCCATATAAGTAGAATCCGTGTTTTGTTTTTTTACCCGGCATGCACCTGAAATTTTCAAGATGGTGCTGCCCAGATCCGAAACTATTGGCTTCCAAGCAGCATTCCACAAACCAATGGGTGACGTCACGGATGTTACGTCCATTTCTTTTATACAGTTTATGAATGTTAGTAGAGGCAGCAGTAATGTTTGTAGTTTGGTGTTCTCGTTTCAGACACAATGGATGTTATCACTGTGCTGTGTGAAGAAAAGTCAGCCAAGTCAAGCCGTGTGGTATGTATGAAAGGGCTCCTACCTCCTGAATGAATTCTAGTGTGCATGCTGCATCATTTTGATACTGAAGGTTGAAATTGTTGTAGAAGGAAAAGACTACAAGCCAGCTCAAACACAAAAGATGTTCCTTCACACAGCACCTGCTTTTCTATGCTCGTCAATTATTGCTGGTTTGACCTCAAAAAAAGATCACAGATTACATGAGGTTCTAGAAAGGTATGGCGGAAAACACAAAGCACTATGTAGGTTCAACTTGGTACCTCACTACTTTAGTATAGTTCAATTATCTTCCATCAAAAGCAAGTGTTGTTTTAATGTTAATGTAGACTTGAACAAAACACTTATTTTATATAACTAGAGCATTGCAAATATGAAGCTTTCATGTTTTTTGCCCAAGCGCTAGACATTCTGCCTCCCTACATTAGTTAGTATAGTTATATTCCAGTAAAATCAACAGTGTTTTAATTTTAAAGGGGACCTATTTTGTTTTTCCCAATTTGAGTCTCATAATGTTGTTCATACAAAACATGGCAAAAGTGTCACATAATGAGGTAAACATATGCAGAAGTAATCCCTGTGAGCAGAAAACAATATTGCATGCGTATAATATGCATATATGCATATTATCTACTTTACATATATGAAAATAGCAAAGGAGCACTGAGACACTATCTTCTTGGCAGCGTAGTTCGGGGGGGGGGGGGGGGGGGGGGCATTTCACCCTTTATGAGTGCTTTGTGAATTACACGGTTTCTTTTTGTCTTATTTGCTCAGGTTTAACTGCGACAAAAGCCCATGGTGAATTTGCCCCTGTGTTTTTTTTTTTTTTACGACTGTTTAAATACAGTTTGAAAGAAGGAAAGAAAAAGTAGGTTACAGACTTTATTAAGCTGCTCAGGTGCCCAAGGAAACAAATGGTGTGGACGTACAACAAGATTGTCCACATTGGAAAGCTGTGATGGCCAGAATGTGAATGAATGTGATTGCAGGCACAGTCAAACAAATGACCACACTTTCCTTTGTATTTGCTTTGCTTTTCTTTCATTGCTCATTGCCAAACAATTGCAAAGTGGGTCCCAAAGTCCAATATTTGCCTTGTCGTTTCATGCAGTACTACGCTTTCAGTACACTGTGCCACCTGACCCTGTCTTCTGTCACCTCGACTTAATGCCAACAATACAAATACAGGAGTTAACACGCTCAATACGCATCTGCATCTATCTGATTTCAATAATTAATGATACTTTGACTTGTATTGCATTAACACCATGAGATGGATTGCTTTGAAAATAAGATTTGATGTCTCATGAATTTTTCAGTTACAGTACTCTTTAAGAAATGCACATGAAAGTTTTGGTGATGTGTAAAAGTGTGTCATACATTTTTAGGTGTTTTATTATATATATATATATTATACAAAAACATCCTGAAATAGTAAAATTAAGGATATTATAGAAAGTCATGCTTTTCTTCTTTCTACTGGGCCCATGAATGTGGAGATTGTAATCACGTGTCCAGCAAGCTACTCCCTGCTATTTTTCAGGGATATGATGTTCACTGGGGAGGAGGAAGATGGAGACAGTGAGGGGACATAAAAAATTCACTGAGCGAGAAGCTTGTTTCTGGTCTCTGAGATTACAAGTTGAGTGCAGAAACAATACGAAAATCCAACAGCAAACATCAGTATAACTGCAGGATTCACTAACCTGAGGGCATTCACTCTGGCCTTCTCATGCTTTAACTCAACTGCTGAATAAGTATATCTGCAACTGTACCTTGATTTAGGTGATTAAGTTTAACCTTTTGTCAAGGTTTGTTCAATGAATAAGAAATACCAGTAGAAATAGTCTTTCAGGCTGGCTGGTTGCATAATGTAACTGGGTGGTTATAAGCTTAGAAGTGAGCTTTTGTAGAATTGCACTTTGCCTAGCTGACATTATATGAGCCATCACTGGCAATCAGGTGCATTTTCTGATCTGACATCTCTCTCAGCAGGATCAGACTGCAGGATCGGTGCTTTCCAAAAGCATGACAAATGACTGTTGCAAAAATGATTGATATCACTGTTTTCTCATTCGACACAACTAAGTGCACAAAAACTTCTTGGGTATGATTATTAAAGGCCATGATCATTATTAAAAGAAATTCAGCTTCATTGCACCACAGCTCTTTTAAATACAAGCAATTTGACTCAGGTTTCTTGTGGCTTTCAATCAGCAATAACTGTAAGAAAAAGGTGACAATCAGAAAAAATTGTATTCAACATTTTACATGATTGTGTGTATGAGCAATTCTCTTTTTGTGCCAGTATGCATCACATGACCAATTGCGGCCATCGTGCCAAAATCCTCATACAGCCCAGTGCTTTTCCTGGTCTGCTTAACAGCCTGTGTTTTTGGCACCACAAGATGAAGGGAGCAGGATCCGTCATATTTTGGCAATGTTTTGGCAGTGTGGATACAAGCTGATTGTGGGCTCAGTATCAGTTCCAGTTAACAACCTTGAAGCTACCTTTTGGATCCCAAAAGTGTGGTTGCGACAATTCTGCTGTCATTAATCACCAGTCTGACATTATTCTGGTTAATGCCAGTCTACGGCCAACCTGTTATGACTTACAGTATTGGGTCCTAACCTGCAAAATGGTCAACTGGTTACTGGACAAGATTACTACTTGATCAGCAGGAAATTAAGAGACATGTTATGGGGCAATAGGGCATCACCCATCATTCTGTAGGAAATTAAAAAAGAAGCAAGCCCTTAAAAGCATATGAAACTCATTTGCACAATACAAGCACTGTCAGAGGGTATGTCACTGCAAAAAAATGGAGGGTCTTGTATCGGGGACATAAAGCTCTTGTAGTCTGGAATGAATTGTGACCTAAGGTTACTTTTTCACATTGATAGTCTGAACAAGAAGTCTTCACTTCACAAGGTGCTGTAGAGCTCCCTAAAGTTTAAAAAAACATGCACACACACACACACACACACACACAAACAAACACACGTATAAACATTCAGGGCTACCTATTATGCTTAAGATGCCGAGCCAGAGGTGGACCTGACCTTTAGGAAATGTATGGTCACACTACTAAGGCATTTATCATTTTCTAATTAAGTTATGTGGCAAAAGCATATCTTGTGTGCCCAAAGTCTGCGGTGAAATGGCTCTCTATCAGTATGAAGTTATTATAAAGCCATGTTTAATTAATGAAAATATGACCCAGGTGTCAGAGCTAATATATCAAAGAGAACATGCTATAGTCTTAGAATATTCTGTGGAAAAAGGATGAGGTTGGAAAGTAATGCATTAGCTTGAAAATAATGTTTGTTGCAAAATGGAAACAAGCTTATTTGTTAACTTTGCAGTGTCTGAATTTTACTGACTGAATGTTAGATGAATGTATCAGGTTTTGCTATTTAAAAGTGCTTCTGTTTTATTAAAAAAATGTTGAGGGGAAAGTAGAAGACGCAAAAATCCAGTGCACTGACTGTGTTAAACTGAAATAACTCACACATTGGTTTGCAAGTCTGTTCTTCTCTATTGGATGTTGCAAATTGATTTTTTTTTTTTGCACTGTCTTTAGTCAAATAAGAAAGCGCTTTTTAATTAAGAATCTAGACAAAAATAAATCATTGATCTGAGTAAAGAATAAACTTTTACACAATTCAATAAGTAAAGATTTTGGGTTTGTTTTTGCTTTAAGCATTTCTCTGCAATCTCTGCAAGACTGTGTGCCTTCTGAGGTGGGTGGAGAAGTAGCTGGAGCAGTAGCTGGAGCAGTAGCTGGATATATCAGAATTAATGATGACATTTATTTGTATGCTGCTGTTGAAGAGGTTGAGTCTGGTCAGCTGTGTTGTCCACACCATCCTCCTTACTTCAAATCCCCAACAGGAGCGCCTGCATGTAAATAACGCCCACAACATGTACTGTATATGCCCACTCCTGAGTCCCACTGTGAATCAGAGACTCACATTGTCATTCTTTCCAAGTCTGAGCAATAAATAACTCCTTATAGTGAATTCAGAGTCCTGGCACTGTTATTTCAAATACAAATTTAACCTCAGTTAAATACTGCAGCTAAGATGTCAGCTGTGTTTGAAAATCAGAACTCATTTTGCTTTTTTATGTGTTTCTGATGATTAAAAATTAAAACACCTATACATAAATCACTAAGCATGTGTATTTTTCACGGATAAAACATAGTCAGAAATCAGTTATTAGGTTGTTATGATTCAATGGTAGCCATTTATGTGAGCCGTCTCCAGACTTATTGATTTCGATTCCTATAGCTTGCTAAAAATTGCCAGAACATACCGGCAGCTTATGACAAGCGTAAAAAAAAAAAAAAACACCTGCAGTTACTGTTTTCTATGCAAGTCCACATCTGTATTTCCCTGCATCAAACTGCAATTTGATCAATTTCATCAGCACATCCCAGCTACTATAAGTTGCACGCTCCTTTTCTCTCCTGTCAGGGTGTTTAACAGCCAGGGAACTGAAACCATTGTCAGCCAGGTATTGACGGACAGGCTGTAATACGTGATAACAGTCCCAACTAGATGGCTTTTACAACAGTTTCCAACAATTGCTGTTCAATCAGATCTCAGAAGACAGTGACATTTGATGGTTAACTGGTGGCAAACTTCAGGTTATGTGCTGGTGTGTCTGTACTAGTATGGTTTTCATGTCTTGTTATATCTTGGGAAATACCTGACATGCCAGCAAGACTATATATGCTGTTCACTCTCTGTCGCTGAGTAACATCACAATTTTATCTATCCTGCATGCTGTCTGATGATCTTGGCCTACATTAAACATGCATTAAGGAAGAACTCCTGATTTGCCTCATCTTTGTATCTTCAAGATCATCACAGAAAAACATCTACTATCAGTCTGTTTGGTACAAATGGATTGCGGGAATGGGTGAGAGTGGCAGAAAATCATGAAAGCACTACTATCCAAAAGCAATGTAAGAAAATAAGTGTAGTTTAAAGAAAATAAAGTTTGTGACACACACTGCTGTAAAAGTGCAGTTTATATGTTAAGATACAATTTTAAATTAAGCAGTGAAACAACTGGGGCATATTTAAAGTGATTTTTCTGTGGATGACAATGTGTCTCTGTCAGTCTGTAATGACTCATAAGCAAGAGTCACTCACGGCTCCAAAATCCAAGTAGTTTAATAAAGCACTAAATCAAAAAAAAAGCAGGGTTAAAGACGTAAGATAGGACTGGGACACTCAGTTCACAGGAACTGATGAGACAAACTGGCAGAGACAAAGGGAAGCACATAGACTAAATACACAAGGGAAGGTGGGATAATGCAACACAGGTGGCAACAATCAGGGCGGGGCAAGTAATCACTAACACAAGGACTGGAAATGAAGATCTGAAATGAGAGACAGTCAGTCAGATGAAAGGATAAAAGGATGGCTGGATGGATGGATAGAAAGTATGAAAACTGTTTTATCATGCTAAAGTTAGCATTTAGCTCTAAGTACCCCTGTCCCCAAGTACAGCCTAACAGAGCTACTACAGCTATAGACTCTCACTCTAACACCACGATATATTCAACAGTATTTTTATGTAGTCTTGTGATTGATAAACAAAGGTCTGTGGCTACAATAGCACAGAAAACTGGCTAGAACTATGATTTTATATCTGATGATCACACCCAACTCATAATTAACCCCAATCAGATGAACAGGCGACCTGAAGGGGGAGGCTGTGCAGTGCTGGGAATGGCCAAGGTGAAGCACTCTTAATCCAGAGGTCAGAGTCCGTAACCTTGTTCTCCACATGGACAGCAATGGCACACAACATAAATGGCAGCTGATGGAGAGTGCAAAGTGCACACTACAATTACCTAATGTCCCCTGCAGCACATTGTAATCACTGTAATCACTGTAACATCATTTTAAGCAAGCACGTTTTTTTTTTTAGCCATTGTAAATGATAAGATGCACAGGAAGAGAGGGAAGAAAAGAAAACAAAGGAAACAAAACATTGAGAATAGAAACACTTGATAGTTTGTACTAGTCATCTTAAAGAAAAGAAAATACAATATCACCTCCAATAGGAATTGACTTTTTAAAAATGCTGTTGACATGGCCTTGCTGGTTACGATATAATTTGAGTACCTGGGCATTGAGCTCGACAACCATCTGTCCTTTTCACAACAAGGTGTACAAAAGGCTCAACAACACACTTGTACAAAAGGCTCAACAGCACACGTTTCTCCTGAGGAGGCTGAAAGGCTTTCATGTCAGGCAGGACATTTTAACAACAGTGTACCAGTCACTCATCGAACCGGTCCTCACATTCAACGTTGTATCCTCGTACAATTTCCTCACACAGAGAAAAGAAAGGAAGGAAAAAAATGTACAATAATCATGCAACCAAAATCACCAGCACAACTCTCAGACCTTTAGAGCCACACAATAAAATAGAAAGGCAGATTCTATCACTAAGGACTCTTCACCGCTTCTTTCAGCTGCTCCTATCAGGAAGCTATTTCTCAGAGCACCTCTGGCCAAAAAGAGAACTTACAAAAACTATTTCCTTCCTACTCCAATATCTGTCACTATTTATTTATTTATTTATGATATTGTTTATATTTTAGTGTAGTTTTATGTCAGTCTTTCAGTATTGTATGTTTATATGTTGTTTGTGAGCCCCTAACCTAAGACAAGTTTCTCTCATTATGTGAATCTTGAATTTTCTCTCTTTCGACAAAAACAGCGAGTGTCTTTGTAGCCTGCCGAGTGTGTTCTTGTATGTCATAGTTTATGCATGCATGTGCATGCTAACAGTGTGCATCTGTGTGTGGAGAATATGAAGCTCGAGAAGAGAAAAAGGCAAAAATCCTCCACCTCACCGCTCTGTTTAGTTTAGATGTGAGCTCTGTGAATTGCTGTCCTCACTGCTGCATCTCAGCTTTCAGTTTGGCTCTTGGCTTTGGAAAGCAGGGCCAACGTTGTGCCAATTAGGCTGGTAATCTAGCTGACATTTGTGTTCACTGCTCTGGGGCCCAGGCAGCATCGAGAGCTCAATTTGGTGGGTTTGAGGTGGTGGTGGTGGTGGAGGTAGTAGTGGTGGTGGTGGTGGGGTTGTGATTTCCACCTCTTTAAGTGAGAGCAAGGAAACGGAAGAAATACCAGCAATGATGAAGCCAGAATTAATAATACTTTCGCACTATCACTTGGCTGAGAATAGTAGCTAGCCAGTAATGTTTTATTCTGTCTCCTCGACAACACAATAGAGGACTGATTTCTTGTTTTCCCCCCACTTGTTTTCTGTTCAATCACTGCAAAGCGAATTTGATTTTCATAAATAATTTAGAAGAGTTCTGGGTAATGAGACAGAGACAAAGGAAGACGAGCGAAACGTTAAAGAGATACACTTGCAGTTTGGGGAAATAAGCTTTTTTCTTGCAGAGAATCAATATCAATTCTGTATATTGTTTCTATTCTGTCCAGAAATCAGGCATGGACGTGTTTACTCTACTTTTGCATACCACAAACACCAGAAGAAGAGAGAAACTGCTAGCCTAAACCAAAAGACACCTCCAGGAATTCAAAAAATTGGATTGTTGTTTGCATGCCTGATATCTTGCTGGCTAGCAGGTGATAAATACTTTAATTCACAGTTCAGAAAGTGTGGACACCATTCACCAGTCACCATTGTTAAACAGTTTTCTGTGTTAAATTTACAAAATGATTAAAACAGTTTTAGAGTTTTTGCACCTGTCAATGAAGAAAAAGGTTTGCTGTATCAGGTTCTCAAGTTTTTTCATTAGCAGATATTTCTCCACTCATTCCCTTCTGGCACCTATTAAAGAATTTGAGGGGTAATGATGTGAACAGTTAGGCTTAATTGTGTGTTTTTTTAAATAGTTTGACAGATTTACAGTATATGTAGTTCAGCCTAGAAGAACGCTACCAGGAAGCCCCGTGATACCTTCAGCTACCTCAGTGAGTAACGTCACCAATACCTTGCAGGATGTACTGTAGTCCCTCGAGAGCCTCCCCACCACTACTCGTTATTATTTCTTTCTGCCTTTGCCCTAAATTAGATTACCACATCTTGGGTTTCCATAAAATTGATCAGTGTTCTCACCTAACTTGCTCTAATACAGCAAACAATCTTATTTTCCAAATTACTGGCACATTTTTTGAGCCAATAACATGACTTTATCAGAGAAACAACTGCTTCAAGTTTAAATTGCAGGAGGAGACATTTCCAAACAAAATCATGTTTGGTGATGTAATTACTGGACAAATGAGAGCTTTGACAATCTGTCTTGATAGATTCAATTAACACATAACAACTGCAGATGCAGCAGATGGAGCAGTAATGAAAATCTAACTTTTCTAATGAGGCAAACCTATTTAAGCTCGGCATATGAAGTTGAAAAACTGAAATCCAGCTTACTGTTAAATATAAATGTGAATTTAATGGACATACCCATGTGGCATAAAGGCACTATTTCATATGTTCAGTTAACAACAAAGGAGAGAAATGTGCAGTAAGCATATAGTGTACCGTGTAATATGGAATTGGATTTATTTCAAGCCATCACAACACAGAGCTTAAATCGATGAGTAACTCCACAGACATGGTTAGTTTTCTCTGTCATCTGAGTTTTGCTTTCATTATGCATCATCAACATTTGGTGTGATGCTACTTTACTGTTTGGTTCATGATGACGATAATGATGATGAATTACAAAGATCACCATGTGGAAATCGTACATTTTTACTGCTTAGTGAGTGTCTACCATGAAGGGAAGGTGCTTTTTATTTATTCCAGAAAGCAACTCCTAGTTATCTGAATGAGTTTTATTCCAGTGTTACTTGACTAAATATCATAAGAGTTCAGTCAATTAAATCTACAGTAGATTGAAATTAAAATCTAACAGGTTTAGTGTGTAAAGTGTTATTTAAACATTTCTTGAGATTTTCCAATTAATGTTCAGCATATAGACAGATTGCTCTACAAACTCATTAGAGATTCCCGGAGGAAATATCTATTAATGCCATTCTATAATAATACTTTAAAGTCTGAACATGCAATACAGACACAGTTTTAACTGTTGTGATATTAAATGTCTTTAATTATCTCAAAATCAAAAACTAATTATTTAATATACATATATATATCTGCCGAGTTTGTTGTCTGTTCTTCTGTAATTATTATCATTATATAAATGAAACCAAGTGTCATATAAAAGAAATAAGAATATTGCCTTGCTTCCAGACAATATCAAAATAACACAAATGAGCTATAGGTCTACTCTCCCTGAATAAATCCCAGTATCTCCCACTCCCACTAATAAGACTGAGTCTCTCCTTACTGTTTACTCCCAGGAACATTGCACACATGTATATAGTATAAAGGAATGTATGTATACACTGTAGATTTATAGATTATTTTAGGGATTATTTATTATATATCTTATTTTATATCATCTCACCATTACAATGCTACTGTTGTGTCAATTTTGAATTTGCCCCTAGGAACTCTGTGCACCCAGTCCATTTCGCTATGCCTTCCTCCTTGGTATGTTGTTCTTTAGTCACTTTTGCACTTGGAAGCACTTAGAGGAGCTGTTTTGCTAGGATGTACTAGCTTTATTTGCATTCAGTAGCCCATATATATCTCAAACTTAGAGTCTGATTCATCTTAATCAGGTTAGATTACTGTAAAGCTTGTTTTTCTGGATCACCTTGATGAACTACATTGGAGCTCAAGCTCATTCAGAATGCAGCAAATTCTTCACTCATACAAGAGCAAACACATTAATCCACTACTTCAATCACTAGTTATCTAAACTACTTGTGGTTATCAGTGTTATCAGATCCTCAGGTGGGGCTCTTCTGGCTGTTCCAAAGACGAAGGCTGACATCTAAAAGGCGACCGCGCTTTCATCGTCTCCTTACTGTATTTCATCGTCTTCTACTTTCATCGTGTTAATGTTGTGGACTCATTACAGCTCTCTGTGTTGTATGTCTTTGCTTTGTATTGTACTGTTTTGCTTTGTGTGCCAAAGCAACTTTGTAAAATCTGTTTTTAAAAGGTGCTATATTAATAAAGTTATTATATTATTATATTCTCATGTAACTTTTAACTATGAATTTAAAATATAAAAGTTGAGTTGAGTTTACCTGTAATCAAATAAACTATAGTACTATATAAATACATTACCTCACCTTACTATCTATCTAATCTGGTGCAGTGATGTGATGTTTATCATGTTTTCTGAGGGAAAAATCCTTCTCAGATGTACAGAGGGATTTCTCCACAAAACGCAACGGCATCACAGGAGACGCTTCTCTGTCAAGTCCTTAAGTCAAGAGGGAGAAATAAAAAAGGTTAAAAAAAGAAGCATGAAGCATGATGAATATTCCAGAGCCAGGAAGCCAAAAGCCATCAAACAGGAGACAGGCATCAAGAACAAGTGACACGAGCAAAAATGAAATTAAGATGTCTGCTGAAGCAAACCCACGGCAGACAGTTTGAGACATGACAATGGCCCAAATGTGCAATGGCACTGATCCCCAAAAGGATTCACATGTCTCCATCCAAGCCTGATAATGTATCAGCAGATCTCATGAATAAAATAATAAAGTACTAGAATGGGATTCAGAGGATTATCCGCATGGATATCAGATTACAGAGCGTTACCATGCACACTGCAACTTCCAATACATATAATACCAGATGATGTTGATCATTGTGATAATTAATTATTTCATTTGACAGAATAATCTAGTGAACATGAGGGAGAGGTTTGGAGTCCTTGTGATGATGGAGCTGCACGCATTGTTAGAAAATTAATTTTAGATGGCAACATGCTCTCCCTTCCTTAGGTGACAGAGTGTTTGCCCCCCAGTACTTTGTAAAACTTAATCTTGTACACAATATGACATTGATGAAATTGCTTTCCAACGTACAACACTGGAGCTTGTATAATTAGAATAATATACAAGTGTATCAGATGCTCTCTCTAGCCTGAAGATGTGCAGCAATCCCAGACGGAGAAGTCGAAGCATCTCCATCCTGAGGAGCTCCTTCAGGCCTCCTCCTGCTCTCATCAAGCTGGTGCTGCATGCTGCCGCTGGTGGGCTGAACACGCGGCTGGGAGGCTTCAGCAACAACCCACTCCATAACAACTGGCACAGGGATTCTGTACAAAAGGAGCTATTGTAGTGAAAGCCAATATTCTGTAGCCCACATTCGACTGTGTGAGCCGTATCACTAAAAGTGATGAATTGGCATGCCACACATAGCAGAAGAAAACAGCACTGTAAGCAGAAAACATGCCTAAAAGCAATGAAAAGTTCATTATTTTCCCCGTGTACTGTAAAGATTAACTGATACGTATCAGAAAACAAGAGAGACGCGGCTGCATGGATGCACAACCACAAAAAACAAATCTGCGTGAAATCTGTCCAACAAAAAAACAACCTATATAATAACTCCACCTAGTTCTCTCTATTCTGATGCATCTTATATTAATTCTCATTGTTGGTAAAGCAGTGGCAGTGAAGTTGCTTAAAACTTAAACACTTAAATTCATGAACTAGTAAAATAATGCACATACTCGCCCCTGTATAGAGCTGAAGTCTTAGCCTATAGACTCTGTTCCAACTTGCATATAACTTGATGCAATTAGCATTAGACTGTCATTAGCACTGTCATCATATACATGTTGAATGTAAATGTACTGTATATATATTTAGATTGTTTGTTTGATAAGATCTTAAAAAGTAAAATGTATGTATGTGCTGCACAAACAAGACCACACAAAGTAGAGGCTAAAAAATGTCTTCTCATCTATGCACACAGCCATCACCCAGGTTAAGTCCATATTTTACGAATCATAGGCATCTACAACACCACTTTAAAACTATAACTCCCATGAAAATTTACCACCATGGCAGAAAAAACTTCAAACTTCATCGTAATTATTTTCTTCACAGAGAAATAAGGCTTCTTTCATATTTGATGCAGATTTGATGTACGACTGCATTAGAGCTCATTTAAAACAAACTCCAGACTGTCTGGAGGGACCGAGACTAGTTTTCCAAATGTTTTTTAATCTGAAATTTAATGATGTTTCTTTAATTGATTTTTTTTTAAACATGTTTTAAAGTTTTTGTCCATTGAGGCTATTCTGGGTCAAATTTGACCTGTATCTATTGACATGTATTTTAGTTAAATTAATAGTTAATAGTTTTAATATGTAGGTAATTATGATGATTTCTTTATATGATGTAGCAGTGAAGACTGATGGCTCTAATGGTTATACAATAAACCCCACAGGTACATTAAGTTCTTGTAATACATTTAATAATTATTAATGTGTTATATTTTCATGTCTTATGTAAAATGGGACATGATATTTGGTGACAGTAGTAAAATACACTGAAACTGTTACTCTGAAACATGAATCAATCGATTGATCAGTCAGATCAGATATTGATGCTTTCTAAACAGATCTGTGGTTCAAAATTTGGTATAGACACTTTTTATGAGGGGTTTCTTAGACTGGGTCAAAATTGACCCGGAACAATCTGCAAGGGTGCAGAATATGAACAGTATGTAAAGGTTAAAGGTGTTTTTTTTTTCTTTTAGGCTCAGGATGTGTCAAGCATATTCAATTGAATATATTTTTTACTGTACAAATAATAAATGTTGTTTTAAAAATAGTTAACAACTCAGGGTCTATCAGTATTTTTCAGCGTTTTCAAATTTAAAGTCATCCAACACAGACTTTGTAGGACAGGCGGTTCAATGTACTGCTGCAGTTACGCTACAGCCACAGATGCCCATTCATCTGGCCTTTTGTTTGTCCTGGTGAAAGTCGCTGTCATTGGATCACAGCCCGAGTCATTTGTTACTGTAGCGTTTGCTGTGTGAAACCGTGAAGCATAACGGCCCATCTGGACCAGGCACAAATCAAAGAGCCATAATATACAGCTGACAGATGTTGTCCTACGTTCGCCCACATGCCTTCCTGTGCTGATGCAGACAAATATTTGATTCCATTCACACATTCAGTCTGTGATAGCACAAAAAACGAAAAAAAAGAAAGTAATGTTACCAGACAAGGTTACAAATTACAATGCAATTAGCACATTTCACACAGTACACTCAGAGCCCATAATGTTGATTTCTTCAATTTCCCTTCAGGGATACTGCGATGAAATTACATGTGTGCATAATCCTAACAGTAGAGAGGGCATTCACTTCAAAACAAACTAGCAGTCTTACTGGAAATCTTTTATTCTTGGAAAACTATATGTGAGCAGCTGATTCTACATCTAAAAGTACAACTGGGCCACCTCAACTAATCTAAACATCTGTATATATATATATTCTCTAAATGGAGCTAATAATTTTTCCATCTGTGATTTGTGTTTTTAGAGGTTGGAGGTTGGAGCAGAGATGAAGGGTGAGGACAAGCGAGCTTACAAGCTGCTGTACAATATGTCCTCTGGCTGAAATTACAGAGTGAAACTTACCAGCCACCTTTCTGATTCTCACAGGTGTCAAGATACTTGGAGGTGGGCTCTACTGCAAATATCTTTGCATGATTAACACTTCAAAAAACTTGCTCATCTTCTGCTTGAAAAGGGACAATTTAGCTCCCTGTCTCTTTAAGACCCCTTGCCCCCTCTAATCTGTTTAATTCAATGACTTTTAAGACCTTTTTTTCTCTTTAAAGTCCGAAAAGTGTGTTGTTAACCACCCTGCCAAATTTGAATGATTAAAAAAAAATCACCAAATATATGAAATTGAGCTTCAAAGTTGTGTAAAAATCAGCCTCTTTCGCTGCTACCAAACGCTGTGGGAGTGCTCGCCGAGTTCGCTGAAACCCCGCCCTCTACCAAGTGTAACCTGTCAATCAAAGTCACCACCTCTACCCGAAACCATAGACTGTATATAAGCCAACATAAACAAACTATAGTAGTAGAAGTTTTTACTCGCAATGGCTATAAGTGAACAAGTATTTGTGTGTATGAGTCAACAATCTTACGTCATCACGAGGAAGTAAAGGTAACATTGGAAACAAAGCATTCATTAAAGTCCTGGATTTTGACTTATAGGGAAGTTTAGGCAAGTTTAACATAAACATCCGACATCATAACAGTATAAAAATAAAACAAAATCCAGACGGGGAGTTCCGGTCCTCTGAAATGAGGCCAATGCGGAAGTAACTTAGAACTGCATTCTAGCAAAAGGCCACCAGGGGGCGACCGTTTTGGAGTCAAAAGGACTTCCGTCTCTATACAAGTCAATGGAGAATTCACCAACTTCTCACTTGATTTCTAACCTCAGTAAACGTTTTCAAAATGTGTTCATGGTCTCAATCGCTAGTGTAAAGCCTTCTTCAATGCAGTATGATGTTCATTTGTGAAATTTTGGCCTCCCTGATTTTATATTTGACGATAAAGCAGGGTATGCATTAGGGCGTGGCCACGTCATGATTGACAGGTTGATTGACCAATGTCCTCGAGATCCAGGCCTCGCAACCACAGCAACCTCTCCCGTTCTGCCCATGACTCCGCCTCATGTCCATATAAGTAGAATCCGTGTTTTTATTTTTCCCAGCATGCACCTGAAATTTTCAAGGTGGCGCTGCCTAGAATCGAAACTATTGGCTTCCGAGCAGCAGTCCACAAACCAATGGGTGACGTCACGGATGTTACGTCCATTTCTTTTATACAGTCTATGATAAATCACAGAAAGCATGATGCATCCCCTTTAAGAAACAACATAAATTGTATTGTACTGAATGCAGATTCAGGATTCTGAGTAAAACATACTTTATGAGGATTTGACTCAGAACACTAATTTACTAACTCACACCCGTCTAATTAAGAGCAATCAGCATTTTAATGAGCACTTAACCCTTGTTTAAAATATTGTCTTGCTGCAGTAATGTACATGTGTATCCCACAACCTATTTCAGCTGGATATTAAATTACTCTTCAAACTCTACAAGATCAAAGCTCTCGGGTATGTTGTAATATACGCTTTGTTGTTTTTAATTGCTGTTTTCAGTATTTAATTGTTCCCTGTTGTGACTTCATTTGATGAGAAACTGATTTCTATTTTATAAAGGTTAGGTGTAATAATCTTATATAAAAAGGTATAAAGGTAAGTTAATTAAAGTTAAAGAGTTACTGTGGGAGATATTGAGTTATATTTCCTTTGAATATTTGATTTATGAAGTACATGAAGATTGTATTTAAAAGGACTTCACTACCTTTACATACTGTTCATATTCTGACTCATAATTGGTCTCTGCACCCATTTACATTCATAAATTCCCATGTTCATATTATGACGCATAATTGGTCTCTACACCAATTTACATTCATAAATTCCCCATGAGTCATTATGCTTGATGCTGTCATGTTTGATCGATTATAAAAATATGTATCAGCTGCATAAAAAAACCTAAAAAAATTGATTTCCATTTTTGGTTACTGTGGTTGCAATCAGGAAAAGTCTGGCTATAATAAATGTGTATAAGGTGTTTTACAGCTCTCAAATGTAAAAATCGGTCACATTTGACCCTGAACAGTATGTAAGGGTTCAGACTTTAGTCAGCTCTTGTTGTTAGCAGCCGAGTTGTGTTGTTATCATGAGTTATTGTCGATTTAGGAAATGTCTGATTTTAAGTCCAGAGTCTCATCTCATCATTTAAGTAGTTAGACTAACCTACAACATTCCTGTTTTTTGATGGTCCTTTCCTCATTTTTCTTCTTCTTTCATTTATGTGCTTCAGTGTTAATTTCAGGGTGAGCCAACCAATGGTCCATCCTGGTAGACAATAAATGCTGTACTCTGCAGTCTAACCTATTTCAAGCCTGGATATTGTATGCTCAACCACTACTGCCACTATGCACAGCTCCGTCTCAACCGGGCGATTTGTGCCACAGCTGCAAATTCCAAATCTGACACAACGTTTTCAGCACTATGTAATATGTAAAGTAAGAGTTATCACAGGACGACTTAATGCAAATCCAAACAGAACAGCGAGCAGCGGTCTCTATAAATCAGTCATTTAAAGATATGTGACTTGTCAGCTCTGTGTTCTCTCACCACACTATAGGGAAAAAAAAAGTCACATGTCACCTCAACCTGATAAAACCACGAACATAATCGCATCATGTGACGGAGACTCCATGTATGTAGGTTAAAGGCTATTACAGTCAGCTTTCCTTAAGCTGATAGACATGAAGGACAAGCCTCAGCGGTAAATACTTGAGAGCTTCTTCTTCAGACTGAATTGATTTACTGGTGTTTCTACACTATATGTCCTCTTATAGCTCATATGGAACCAGGGAGACTGAATAAATAAGCTGAAAGTTGCACATAAACTGACTTTTTTATAAGGATTTTATGGAAGAAAAAAACCCAATATAAATTAGAATTATTGGAAAGATCCCATAATCATATAAAATCCTTCATGTAGGGGATTTAACAGCAAGGCTAACAGTTATAATAAGATTTTAGTCCAAGAGTTTATAAACCGATTTATATGTTTATTTAAAAGAAAACATATCTATAAATGGTTTTCTGACAGTTTTTTCAAGAAAGAAAACTGCTGTTATTAACGTGAGACAAAATGACTATAAAGACCATAAATGTCCTTGGGTTCAAATGTCCGCTGCGTCCTAACCACATCACCTAGAAAATTGGCAGGTTTTTGGAGCTTCAGCCGTAATTTGACTTGATCCCCCTCTTCTCTGATGAATGCCCTCATTCACCCACTTCTTTCACCAGGGCCAAAGTCATTGATTTCTGCTGCTGTGTTGTTGCCGCTCAGTACCGCACCATAATACACGGGCGCTAATTCTAAGGAAAGGTGCACACACCTCAGTAAAGCCACGGGCCTGAGGGAATTGGATATTGGATGTTATCTCCCTCAAACCTGGAACACGGTGTGACAAATGATGGCTTTCAGTCTGCTGTAAGCATGAAGCCAAGTGCGATAGAGCATCCGTTACAGCATGTTCATCATATTGCCTGCGAATAACTCTTCAATAATGTGTGCCTGTAACTATTCCCCTAATAATGAGCGGGGAAATGTCAAATATAAGCTGTTTTTTTTTTAGTCCACCAGAGCATCAGTTTGATAGAAGATGAAGAAATTAATAAAGAAAAGCTGATTCAAACAGAATCAACTTTGTTTTTAGGTGATTTTCTACTATGAGGTTAATGGTGTATAGGATTGCAAAGGGTTGGACAATTTCTGATAAATTTCCATGGGAAATTAAATGAGATTTTTTTAAATATTCCAAGTTGGAAACTTTCCATGGGATTATGGGAGTATGTGGGAATTTATTGGCATTAACAGGAATTAACTGGAAATTTGGGTCTGATTTATACAAACTGTATCAACTGTATACAAACATTAATATAAACAGATTTGCAGCAGACTTGCATGGAAACTAATACAATTTGTAAAGAAAACTACATTTTGACTGACTTACAAGTGATGCAGTAAGTATGTGCAGTATGTGTTATGTGCATGTGATTGAACTATAGGGTAGATATTCAACTGTATTTGCATGAAATCTGGTTGTTTTAACCAAGATTATGCTGCAAGATGTTTTTTTTTTCCTAACTACTGTATATTTAAGTAAGTAACATATGTTTAAGCAACCCTGTACATTTCCAGTTATATATGTTAATTCCTACATATTCCCATTAATTTCCATATACTCCCATTAATTCCCATGGGCAGTTTCCAACCCTAATGATGTATAGCACAAAGTAAAGTAATGACCTCGTGCGGGTTAATTAGTTTCCTACGCTCCTTCCGAAGCGTGACTCAGCTCATCTGTCAGCTGATCCTCCGACTGACTGCTGCTGTAGACAGCACAGGATGCAAACCACAGATACACACACATGCACATTCTGCACTATACATCTCTTGACATCTTTATTTATCATACTTTTATTTTGCATGATTGATGTTCTTATGTTTTCCTCTGCACTGCAGTCTTTGTCAATGCTATCTCTATGTTATCATGTCAAGATCTGCTAACACATACACAAATAAATTGTTTTCCCAGATACATTGTATTGGCCAACATAATTTCAACCTGAATGTTTTAAGCATTACATTTATATCTGTCACTGAAGTCATCGAGAGCATACGTTAAGCATGGATGGTAGCTGTACAAGATGAAGGATCAAAATAAAACTTTCACTCCTCCTTTAACATCTTGCCATGTGTTTCTCTTTTTTATCATTCAAAATCAATGAGACAATTTTAACCTTTGTGTCGTCCTCCCGGGTCAAATTGACCCCGTCTGTTTTTACTGTTCCTTCTTTCCTTCTTCCCTCCCTTCCTTCCTTCCTTCCTTCCTTTCTTCCTTCCTTCTGTCCTTCCCTCCTTCATTCCCTCCCTCCTTCCCTCCCTCCTTCCTCCTTTCCTACCTTTTTCCTACCTTCCTTCCTTATTTCTTCCTTCCTTCCTTCCTTCCTCCTCCCTTCCTAACTTCCTTCCTAGACTCGAGGACAACAGGAGGGTTATGTTCAAATTCAAAGTACTTTATTGTCAAAAACTACTTCCAGCCTTGCAATTCAACTTGGTTGCTAAGATGTGAATGTTTGTGTAAAATAAAGATGGAATTGTAGGCTATATGCTCTTTGCAGTTTCTAGATCTTAACCAGATATTTAAACAGCGAGAGGGAGAGAGAGGGAGAGAGTGGGATCTGTCTGTCTGTCTGTCCAGATCGCTGCTCTGGGCGAAAGAGAGCATGCTGCGCCTCCACACTGTCTTTAATACTAGAAGGAGCTGGTTTAACTATTAAGTAAAATATGTATTCTTTTATTTATTCATTTAATATTCAAATCATGTCCAAAACCTAACCCTTACCCTAATCTCACCTTCCCATAATCAAGTCATCTATTTTTCATCTAATGTATCTACTTTGGCCAACTGGCATTACTGTTTGTTTTTGGCAGGACAATCTCACTCAGCCACTTGTCCTCTTTGGAACACATGACCAACCTGTTAGTCCTATCGCTGTGACCCCAAACTTTTATTCCTTGAGCACAACTGCCATTTGTTGATTTTTATTCACAATAATGCTTTCCATTAAAAACAAACAATAAACTATTGAAACAACACTTGAGGGCCTTGTTTGTTTGTTTGTAGAGCTGTCTAATTTCCAAATAGCTGCTCCTTAATACTAAAAGAAATGTTGAAGCTCATTCATGGATGGAAAAAAATATTTTACTTCAATATATTTCTCAGTGCCATTAATATTTCTATTATACTTTTTTCCTCAGGCTCTAGGAGGCTAATGTTTAAGTCTAATGATAATCAATACTGAACATTAAAAATCAAATTTTACTACAACGAAGTAGAAAAAGTTCACTTTTAACCTGCAGTATTAAAATAGTTAAAATTATTTGTTTGCTTCAACCCAGAACTAATTCTCCGGGCTAAAATTAGTCGAGGCGTTGTCATTGTTGAGTCATTTCATACCAACATTTCAGACCATTGTGTATTAATTAACTGCTGTTTATTTTCTAATACAAGCACTCACTAGCACACCGCCAAGGCTTTTCAAGTACTGACAAAATTGCCAGTTCCAGAGAGGAAACGTTCTTGTTTTGCCAAGGCAATTTATTTGAAAGACTCATTAAAGGATAACATTATTATTTTCCCTGGCATATTTTTACCAAACACCCTTGGCTCAGCTGTACAACTATAAATCATCATTTCCCCGGAAGGGTGGCATGAATTTGCAGGATACAAGCTGTAATTTATCTGACCAAAAGTGCGATTGTTTTGGGTGTTTTTTGTTTGTTTTACTTGCATATGGAATAAAGGCTTTTAGAAATATGTCACTATCAAATTATTCATAGATCTGTGAACAGCATAAAAAAAAAGGCACGCAAGACCTTCACAAAACTTCAAAATACTGTATGAGGAAAGCTCATCGTTATGATAAAGTGCTGCAAGTCCTTGTGTCAAAGACCTATTATTACTATAATTACTAGAGTTCCCAGCAAAGGAGAAAGTAGCACAACACCAGCTCATACTGTTTTACTGACAATATTGCTTAATTATTAACACAGCAGTTATTAGACGATGGCAGCAGCCACAGAAACATTTCAAACTATTCCACTCAAATAAAATGACATGATATAAACAGTATAGGAATATTCTGCTTTTTACATCCATATAAAACTTAACTATACAGACTATAAACAGACTGACCATCTTCATCTCACTACACATGATATCATCTTACTGCTGAAATGATAGCATCACCCTGTACACTCTGTAGTTCCTCTAAATCGACTCAGATAGGTCTGTGATTGAACTTGTTGATGGCTTTTTCACAGGTTGGAGAAACAATTTGAGCCAATCATAACTTTGTGTCAGGAGGCTCTTCTGTGGTTTAGGGGTTAAAGATTAACTACACAATGTAACTGGTGTGAATTCAACTGGGGTCCTGAAATGCATCCCTCCCCCTCAATTACAGTCATTTGACCACTATTGCTGTCTAATTAAAGGTGATAAAAGTCCCCAAAAATAATCATAAATATAATTGTGTTGATATTTTTTCTTTTTTTTACAGGATTAGGAATAGGGATGTCGTCTTCCTGCGCCAGAACCAGTTATATGGTGACAAAGGATTGCAAGAAAAAAGTCTGCACACTGCAGCTCCCAATGCAGGTAGATTTAATAGGATACTACATGTGACATTTGGAGCCCAATAATCTTCTTCAGACAGTCTTCATATGTCATTTGTGGTATCCTATTACTTAGTTAAACTTGTACTTTTTCTTGCTTTTACTTTTTTTTATATTTGGTCCAGCACTGGCCTGGTTACTCTGGATGTGTCTACCACAAACTTTTTCTGACAAACAATTGACACCCAATTGGCAGTAAACATAGTGCAGCTAACCCATGTTGTAGTAAGTTAACTTAGATAGATAGATAGATAGATAGATAGATAGATAGATAGATAGATAGCCCCCGAAGCTCCATATCAACACTTATCTAACAGCCTGCCCTGACCTGGGCTCAAACTACCACATCCTGATGATGTCTCCAAACTATCAAACATTCAAATATAGCCGACACTAACAAAGCTACACAAAGATATCTTGCACAGTATGTCCATAAGCATAACCATCAAGAAAAACACAGCTCAGTATATGCCTTACAAATAAAAACACAGCATTAATGAATGGATGTGGCACCTATATCACACAAGCATTTTTCCAACATGGGAGTACTGCCATAGATTTAAATCCCACTAATTCCACTTCATAACAAAGAGATGCAGTACTCACTCATTAGAAGATCATCTTACGGGCCTTGCGTCTCAGCAAAGTCATTTTAAGACGCTGCTCAGCTCCAAAGTCCTCTCTGCTGGTCTCAATAGAGAGTATATCCAGTCCAATGAGTCCGGAGAAGCGGGACGCGGCGGTCAATGCCGCTTCATTTACGGAGCCAGCTAGCAAGGAACTGCTAGCCTCCGGCGGCATGCTAGCTTTTGCCTGGGTGGCCGGGGTTTGAGTAAAAAACGTGTCTAATTTGGTCATTTTAGCTTTACCCTCATCCTGCTTGTTTCTTTCCTTCCTCTTTTGCGCTGTTTTTTTGTTTGGGCTTGCTAAACATGATACTACCCTTTCTAGTCAACTTTCATCCACTTGCTTTTTTTTCCTGCTGAATGGAGAAACTACTGACGTCACATCATCGCGACTCATAATGACTGACAGCTATCAAGGTGATTGCAAAAATTATCATTTCCTCCTCCCCTACCAGCCACTTAGCCTACCTTACCGACCCGCCCGTAGCTATTTCATTCACAAATACAATACAGCTACTGGACAACTGCTTTTTTTTCTTCCTTCATGGGCCCCTGACGGTGTCTGGGCACCGGTAGAGAGAGAGAGAGAGAGAGAGAGAGAGCGAGAGAGAGACAGACGGACAGACAGTTTTGGCTGCAAATGACATAATCACAATGTATATGATTGTCACTGTCAAAATAACCCTGCAATCCCAAAGAAGAAAAGCGAACATAAAAATGTCGACAAATTATAAGGCTGCCCTCTGATAGTCTGCCATTATGTCACAAAGGGATATTGAGTCATTGTAAAAAGGTATATGTGCAACATAATGTGCTATTCAGATACAATTACATAGTATAATGTGTTTTCACAGTTGTGCAGCATTTTGGATATGTACTATGACTGGGTTAGTGTTATGGATATTTCATAGACTGAGGCTGACAATCCTTTGCACAGACCCTGAATATAGTTTTGAAAAAATTGACATGGCAAAGGATTTACAAAAGCCTCTCTGGGACAAATCTGGAAGTAATCATTCTACAGTGTATGAAACCTACAATAAAAAAAAAATGCTTCAAATCTATGTAAATTTACTTATGGTTCACTGTCACCGCCAATGACTGGAGCTCTGCCAGCCAATTTCAGGTTAGAAAGATGCCTCAGATCCTACAATTTAATTATTTATTTCATTTTTTCATTTGCATTTAGACTAAAAATACACTTCTTCTGTCAATTTTCAGGATATTGCTGGAAAAATACTGAACATTAGTTATGAAGAAGCCTTGTGGTCTAGTCTGACATTTCTGTTGCTTCTTTGAATTAAGACACAGGAGACCATCTTTATCCCCGCACACACAGTTCAGAAAACAACAACATGAAGACAGCGCTGACCTCCATAACAGCTCGAACACGGCATGCAGCGATGGACACATCTGCACCCTGTGGTCTTGATACTGAAGGAGGCTATTTGAGATTTAATATCCTCTTGTCAGCAGAGCAGGTGTAGAGTCTGTAACAGCGCTGTATAACACACAGAGGCAGAACTCAAATGTCTGTCTTGCTCTCTAGTTGGTTCACTGACAAACACATATTTTTAGATATCTGTGTTTCTCTGCTCACTTGCGGTCTCTTTAACCTGCTCATAGGTGTAACCAAAATGGAAGTCAGCCCTACGGGTGTTTTGAAACTGTTTTCCCTGCAGTATAATTGTGACACTGTTCAAACTCCAGCAAAAAAGTAATGTAGCTTTAATACTGGGTTTTAGTCTTTACAGCTCATCTGTCTAGCAGAAATTCCCCACATCCACGACTGTCACATTGAATGGTCTTGTCAATAATGAGCTCAGAAATGAATTATCATCTCATGAATTTCAAGAGACTCTGAAAAAGACACGTTATTTGAAACAGGGTTAATCCTGTCAGGTGACGGTGTCAAGTGCACTCCACGAGCTCCAGAAATATGTGTAACAAAACCAGACTAAGTACAAGACAAATCATTTGAAAGACAAACAAAGAAATTGTGAATATCAAACAGAATCAAATGTGGTTTTTATTGGTATTGTTTTTGCTTTGTCTTGTGTTTTCTACTCTCTTGTACTGTTCCTGCTTTGTTGTCATACATCTGAAAAAAAGCCATTGTATTCACCCCACAAGATGCTGTAATCTTCCTGCACGTAGGCTTCACTATAAAACATACTTGAAAGAAACACAAAGAACAATATACCACACATAGAGCTTTATATACAGTTTGTTAGGAAACTGAATGGAACACTATAACCAAACTTCCTACATCCTTACCTCCTACCTCCTTATTCCCTACCTCCTTACCTCCTTACCTCCTACCTCCTTACCGCCTTACCTCCTACCTCCTTACCTCCTATCTCCCTACCTCCTCACCTCCTACCTCCTTACCTCCTACCTTCTTACCTCCTACCTCCCTACCTCCTCACCTCCTACCTCCTACATCCTTACCTCCTACATCCTACATCCTTACCTCCTACCTCCTTCATCCTTACCTCCTACCTCCTTACCTCCTACCTCCTTACATCCTTACGTCCTTACCTCTTACCTCCTTACCTCCTTACCTCCCTACCTCCTTACCTCCTTACCTCCTACATCCTACATCCTTACCTCCTTACCTCCTACATCCTTACCTCCTTACCTCCTAACTCCTTACATACCACACATAGAGCATTATATACAGTTTGTTAGGAAACTGAAAGGAACACTATAACCAAACATCAGAAATATATCATCCATAGTCGCCTAGTAAGCAAGTAACTCACAGTTATATATCTGCACTCAATAGCTTTTTACATTATTTATTTATCTACTGTTTCTCTTCAGATGCATGGAGGAGGATCATCCCCGCTGAGGCACAGGCAGTTTGACATGGACAAATTTCAGCAGCAGAAAATGGCTAAATCAGGGTTTGTTCATATAGCAGACAACCACAGCCCCCCTCCTGTACCGCTACTGTCCGACTCAGCAGCAAATCTAAATAAACAGAGGTGGCATTGACAGGGGTGGTAAAAAAAATAGTAGGTATGGCTTTAGCATCCTTAAATGAACTCTATTTCCCACAAGCCCAATGCCATCATCAGCTTGTCAGGATGAAGCCAGTGGAGTGACAGCAGGTAGTTTCATAGCGGCGTTTGATAGTGTAGATTTTTTTCTTAGACAGTAGATTTAAATTGAATTTGAATGAAATGTCATGACCAAGCTTCATTTTCAGTAAGTAAATGTCATACAATGATTTCCATTTGTTTTATAACGCAGTTCCAACACAATATAAGCTGTCTTGTATTTGAATTTGTGTCTGGAAACAAATATTACAAGACAAAACGCCCATCAGATCCTTTAATAGTGTTCAGAATATTATTTTGTGATAATGAGCGCTCCTATTTACTACTGATATAGCCTCTTTCTCTCTGTCTGTTTTGTCTACCTCCGTCAGTTTATGACTTCTTACATTTTGCCTTGTGAAACCCCAAAAAAGGATATATTGCATTTAACTAAGGGCTCTTCACAGATGTTCTCTTACTTAATCTTCGTGTCGTCCTGTCTTCTTTCCTCCTTCCTTCCTTTCTTCCTTCCTTCTCTCTTTCGTTCGTTCCTTCCTTCAGTCTGTCCTTCCTTCCTTCCTTCTTCCTTCTTTCCTTCCCTCCTTCCTTCTTTTCCTTCCTTCCTTTCCTTCCTCCATTCCTTCTTTCCTCTGTCCTTCTTTCCTTCCTTACTCCCTTCCTCTTTTACTTTCTCCCTCCCTTCCTCCTTCTTTGTTTCCTTCCTTCTCTCTTTCGTTCCTTCCTTCTGTCTGTCCTTCTTTCCTTTCTCCCTTCCTTCTTTCCTTCCTTCCTCCTTCTTTCTTTCCTTCCTTCCTTCTCTCTTTCGTTTCTTCCTTCTCTGTCCTTCCTTCCTTCCTTCTTTCCTTCCTTTCCTTCCTCCATTCCTTCCTATCCTCTATCCTTCTTTCCTTCCTTCCTCTTTTACTTTTTCTCTCCTTCTTTGTTTCTTTCCTTCGTCCTTCCTTCCTTTCCTTCTTCTTTCTTTCTTCCTTCCTTGACTTGAGGACAACAGGAGAGTTAAACAAGTGAGAGTAAGCCCTTCAGTTTTAAAGAAAGGAAATATTAGTGTTACAGCATTTTTTTTAGACAAGGCTCTTTCTTATTTCAATGTAACAATGCCCCCATGAACTCCTTAAATACAAAATAGTTTCAGAGCAAATCACTCCAGCCAGGTTCCAAAGACTTGTGGAAAGACTTATAATGCCATTGGTTTAGGAATAAGATGTTCAAAGCAGACAGAGCAACATTTTGCCATTTCAGAGAGTGTTGCTTCCAAAATATACAGGTTCTTCTAAAAGGCCTTCGATATAGATTTTTCTTTAGCTTTAAAAGTGGACCATTTTTAATTCCCCCCCAAACACCTGGAAAGCGTTTGACCTTTCAGCAAGCTAAACACAGCTTAATTGATCATACCTGCAGGGCTACGCATCAGCTCATTTGATCGTACAGTAAATTAGATGGCTGAAGGCCATTGTGAGGTTTAGTTAACCTTTATCCCCCATATCAATCAATTAATCAATCAATCTTTATTTATATAAAGCACCAAATCACAACAAAGGTTATATCAAGGCACTTTTCACCTAGAGCAGGTCTTGACCATATTCTTTAATTTAATTTAGAGACCCAATATTCCCCCAGGAGCAAGCACTTGGCAACAGTAGCAAGGAAAAACTCCCCTTTAATGGGAGGAAACCTTAAGCACAAGCGGGCTCTGGGTGGGCGGCCATCTGCCTTGACTTGGGTTGACAGAGAGAGAAGCGAGGATAGAGATAAAGATAGAGAGAGCAAGTAAAGAGGTACTAACTAAGGTCAAGATTTCCTTAATCAGCCCATTTGGGATGGGGTCTAAGACACAGATTGATTGTTTCGACGAAGTAATTGTTGCAGTTAGTTAAGGAAGGTCAATTGGAGAAATATAAATTGGGTTTTATAGCTGTTTCTAAGGTTCCTGTGTTTGTGGATAAATATGTGCCAGTAGAGAGTGGGAGGTGATGAATTTTGTCTCTAATAGTTAGATTTTTATTATTAAAGAGGCTCATGAAATTGTTACTACTGAGAGTTGTAATAATACATGGATCAATAGAGTTATGACTCTTTGTCAGTCTGACCAAAGTGCTGAAAAGGAACTTAGGGCTGTTTTTATTCTGCACTATTAATAATGAGTAATGGCCGGCTCTGGCATTAAAGAAGGCCTTCCTATATGTTTTAAGACTATCTTGCCACACTAAGCAAGATTCGTACAGTTTGATGGAGCGCTATATTCTTTCAAATTTCCACAATGTTTGCTTTAATTTGCCGCTTTGGGAGGTATACCACAGAGCTAACCTCTTTTGCTTCATTGTCTTCTGTTTTAAAGGGGCTATGGAGTCGAGCGTCATTTACAGTGAGCCTGCAGCACTATCAACAAGATGATCAATTTGGGAGAGAAGTTTGGGAGTCCTCTGTTGTATTGAGACATGGTATTGAATTCAAAAGCTGGTAGAATCACTTCCTTAAATGTAGCTATACAGCACTATTAGATTGACATATAGTGAAGACTTTTTTATTTAATGGCCTGTAGTTCAGTAATAGGAAATTGAGCATGTGGTTATGACAGTGAGTGGGTTTATTTACACTCAGGGGAAAGCCAGTTCGGTCTAATAATGAGATAAACACATTGCTAAAGCTATCATTATTGTGTCCATATGAATAATAGTCAACTACTATAATTACTTCATCTATGCTAAGGACCAAGCTTGATAAAAACACTAAGAATTCATATAAAAGTTCAAAGTAGGATGGTCAAAGAAGTGGCTGTAAAGTTTTCCAGGTTGGGTGTGAAAGACTAAGAACAAGGCTTTCAAATAAGTTGTATTTTGATTATTAGGCTTGAGTTAAAAATGCAACTCCACCTCCTCAGCTGGTATCTCGAGACGAGTATTAATATGACTGGGAGAAATGGATATTGATTTATTTTGTGTTACTAAAAAAATGGCTAATACAGTTTTAGGTGACAGATGTTAAGAATCCATGTTTAATTCTCCTATTTTGTTCTTTTTTTATTAGATTTTTGTGAATAACTCCCTTTTGTATTTCCTTTAGGTTTAATTGATGTACATGGTTGGGGGGCAGACACAGTTTCTATGGGGTTTTGTTGGGGTAACTGCTGTAATGAAGAGACATGAGAGCAGCTCCATCTAAAGTAGGTATTTGCTTGATGCTTAAATAAGTCACTGTTTTGTAGCATATTTGCCCAATTAACGTTTTTAAGGTGATAATATGTCAGTTTTAACAGCTTGTTGCCTGCCTCCAAATGACCAAAAGCAACACATTTATATTTATATTTAAATTTAAAGGCACTGTATTTATTGTATGGCCTTGGCTGAAATATTAATATTGTATATCTTGCCTAACAGGACACTTTAAACAAACTCCAGTCTAAAATTGAACCAGTTTTAAATCAGCATGGAATGTATATTAAATGGCAGGTAACCATAGCAACAGTACTTCTGCTTAGTGCTGCCTTATTATTATTATCAGTTTATATCTCTTACTGAAACAGCCATGAGATAAACTGACTACCAACTTTCCAAAATTAGGCTAGAATTTTAATGTCATCATCTCTTAAATATTATACCCCGACACCATCAAAGGTGCACAACTCAAATAATCAAAAGAAAAAGAAAGAGAGGGAGGGAAATGTTGTCGGTGTGTGCTTGACGCTGAACTTGACAGAGGTGCAAATTAAAAGCAATGTTTGCCGAGTGTCTCTCGTGAATGATGCCCTCAAGTCAAGGAGAAACAATTAACACAACACTGGCTTTAAAGTGTGTTTAGACAGCGAAGCATTCTCTGACTCATTGCTATTTAATTACTGAGCTAATATATTTTACAAGCAGAAAGTCAAATAAATACATAAATAAAAGAGTACACAGATAAGCCGCACTACATTAACAATGTTAGGGAACGGGATAAGAGGCTTTTAAAAACCTAATTTCCTCCCTTATCTGTTGTTATCGTGTTGCATCACTTGACATTATGACAGGAAGCCAAAATAAAATGCTTCATATTTTAGCAGAGCTGATGTAAATGTTTCAATAGTGCATCTCATTTTTTTATACAGATCATGAAGGATTTTTTTTGTCAGCTGTATGGAGACAGGACTCTGCTGAAATTGTTTCAATTCTTCTTTCCTTCCTTCCCTCCTTCTTTCCTATTTTCCTTTCTCCCTCCTTCCTTCTTTCCTCCCTCCTTCCTACTTTCCTTCCTTCCTTTCTTCCTTCCTCCCTCCCTCCTTTCCTTCCTTCTTCCCTCCCTTCCATCCTTCCTCCCTCCCTCCTTTCCATCCTTCCTCCCTCCCTCCTTTCCTTCCTTCTTCCCTCCCTTCCATCCTTCCTCCCTCCCTCCTTTCCATCCTTCCTCCCTCTCTCCTTTCCTTCCTTCTTCCCTCCCTTCCATCCTTCCTCCCTCCCTCCTTTCCATCCTTCCTCCCTCCCTCCTTTCCTTCCTTCTTCCCTCCCTTCCATCATTCCTCCCTCTGTCCTTTCATGTTTCAATTCTACCCTTAAAACAAAGGAAAAACACCAAAGAGAGTCTTGACAAGGACATTTAAACATATTACGTTGGTGTCAGCAGTATTCATGTTCCTCATTTAAAAGCATGTAATCATATTTTTGCTATTGTAGTCGAGAAGTTTTTTTACTCCTCAAGGTCATCTTACTTCATTCTGTATCTCACCGAGCTTTCACCAGCTGACAAAATAAATCATGAAGGATTTTCTTGTCAGTTGAATGCAGACAGGAAACCATGAGCTGGGTCTTGTGTCTTCAAGCTGGGGGCCAGGCAACTTTTAACTGATGGTGAGGTAAACAAACAGGCTGTCGGGGCTCAGACTGCCGCGGTCAGAATGATAAATGTTTGAATGTCACCACCTGCAAAAAGGAGACAAAGTGTTTGTGAACACATCAAACTTTATATTTTTCCCTCCTGCAGAGATCTTTGATCTTATATTTGCAGGTTGAGCAGAGAAGGACAGAGCTGGCAGCACTTTTTTCCTCGATACAACGCTTAGGTTTGAGTGCTTTCAACAGATGCCAAATGATGCTATCGTTAGAAACAAAGAAAATAACGCCTCTGGTTTGTTATAATTGCTCAGCAGTTCTTCTGTTTTACACATCTATTGTGAATCTCCCCTTGGAGAAGTACTGTAAAGGTAAAATTCCACTGCAAATTACTTACCATCTGATCATTTTAGTTAAGTAGAGTAAATGGCTTAATTTAGGTAAATCACAGAGAAATGCATAATTCCTGTCATTTAGATTTGCATCTTTTTTTTATTATCTTTAAGCAAAAATTCTGAATAAAGAGGAATTGCAGTTCAAGTGGAAGGAGCTCGAGGCTTCTTTTCAAAGGCTCATCCAGCTTCTCAGTATGGATTTGACTGTGCTCTGGATGTGGCGCAGCCTTCTGAGGAGGAGAGCTTTTTGCTCCTGTAGGGAGACTGAAATAGAGGATTTGTCAAAGGAGGAGAATGCCAAAGATAATGAGGTAATGAGGTGATGCTGAGTTTTCCTGCTTGATGCTGCTAGATGTATCAAAGAAGCATCAAAGAAGTGCAACAGACTGTATGACATGTTAGTGTTCAACTGTTAATGTTATGGTTGTCACTGTGTTAGAAACAGGAGTTCAGCTAAGGTAAAAGAAAAAAAAAATAGACTGTTTATAGCAGCAGGTATACTGAGATTTCCAGGATGCACGTACAGGATGTCAATGAACATGTTATGAAGCTGTGAAGCCTGTCAATCATTTCAGCTACCTATGACAGTGATTTGAGTGAGATAGCATACTTTTGATTGGCAGAGTGTAAGAGAGGATGTTTGTGTTAGTTTGGGGAGTGAGAGTTAGACTAGAAGAGGGAGCCAAGCTGAAGATGCTAGTTCAGAGAGCACACTTTAAAGCAGACAGGTTTTGTTTTTTTGGCGTTGGCTGTGGCTTACAGTAGTCTGTGTGCTGCCTGCTAATAAAGTGCTAGCAAAACATCTTTTAAGCTTCTTACTTAGGGATGCTGCAGAAGATTTGATGTTGAATGTTTAGAAACACTATAAAGTGCAGTCACCTGTTTACTGTCTCAGCATTGGAGAGGTGTAAAGTCAAACTAAGATATTTAGTCATTGTCAGTGTGTTCAGTGTTTGTGAGGAAATATTTTTTTCTTCTGCAAGCTATTTCAATGCACAGGTAGTTGTGCTACTTTTGTCATGGGTTGATCAGTTGTGGTCATGTTTTTTCACTAATTATCCTGTCATCTCCACACCTGGTTGCAATCATCATCATCAGTTCCCCTTCATATAGGCCCATTTCCACTTGTCCTCTGCCAGATTGTCTAGTGTTTTCATGCCTAACTTTCCAGTGTTACTCTGCCTGTTTCATTCCTGCCTGTCTTGCCTGGTTCCCGGTTTTTGGATTTTTGCCTGCTCCCTTGGATTTGTCTGCCTGATTGTCTGTCTGTCTGTCTGCCTGGTTTAGACCCCTGCCTGTTTTTGACTCAGATTAAATATCTGTGGACTCTGAAAGATCTTCCTGTTGTTGTGCTTTTGGGTTCCCTGCCTTCTGAGCCGTTTCAACTTTACTGACTGTCTCCTCCAATATGGTTGGAGATACTCTTTACTAAAATGGTAAAACTGTGTAATTTATATCCTCCAAAAATACACACAGATGCACATGGTGCTTCAGAAATTATCTTTAAAAAAGCTGTAATATTATATAACTATACAGCAAAATTAATTTTATAAAAATAATCTGTTCTTTAATCCTGAATCACCGCCCATTTGGTATCGCTAACTAAAATCCTAATTATAATGCAATCAAAGTGTAATTAATAAGCCATTGGCATAAGCAATAGTTAATGTCGAAGTTTCTCTCCACTCAAAATGTGAGTTACATCACTGTGCAGAGTTCAATACCTGAAAGCTGTTTTCATATGAATCTGCTGAAAGGGGAAACTTTCTTTGTGCTCACCAATAATCTGAGTTCAGGACGTGTGCTGAACTCAGATAAATGCACTTTATACTACCAGTCTTTAACTATGTTTTATTTGTATATGATGTTTTAGCATGTTTTAGCTTGTTTTTAAATTAGATTTAATTTATTTTAGTATCTGAGACCTGAGTACTATATCTCGCTCACATGTCTGACATGATGACAAATAAAGCATCTTGAATCTTGAATCTTGAAATCTTGTGCTTACGAGCAGGATTTGCGACATTGCAACCAGTTTGGAGCCAATCCTGGTCCAGCATTCAACAAACGACATTTCAGGGTAATGGGATGCATCTTTGTCCAGCAGGTATTTGCATATCTGTAGATTGGAATAATTAATTAGAGGGAAAGAGTAGATTTTTATTGAGCCTATTGAACACCTTTTACAGAAAAAAGCATATTAGACTCAAATTAGTATTCAAAGTAAAGTCATTTATATACATTTGAAAATATCTGAAGGGGATGTTTTGACTTTTGTATTCAGGCACAAATTATTATTCATAGTATTTTTATATGTCTTTAAGCATGTCCAGAGGTGATTTATTTTAGGGACTTCTGGCATGATGTGAGGATATATTGCACTAATATGTGTGCTCCATGCAGATGGTTTGCTAATTAATTTGACATGAAAAATGCAAGCTCCTAGTGAGTGGTGTTCAGCAGCATCACAAAGAATGTATCAACAAACAAGATGCCTGCAGGAGCATTCAAATCATCTTTCTCTTTTTAATCTACTCCTCTTTGATCACAATTTCCCAGTTTAAAACAACAGTGTGTACTGTTTTCATATGGCTGCAATGCCTTCAGTTCAGTCATTATGCAGATGAATATAAAAGTTGACAGGTTGAACCACAGACGGGATTTATTATCTTAACCTAATTTCCTTGTTGTAAATTCTAGCATCGCAGCGGGGGGGGGGGGGGGGGGGGGCTGTCTGAAAGAAGCCAGCGACAATAAAGAAAACAATAACATTTATTTATTGATTCATAGGTTATACATTTCATGATATAATAGCGATATATTATTATTGGCAAAGATACTAATCCAATTGCATTTCTATACATAAATACAAAATCTGAGGTAGGGCCTCAAAGATTGGTGACAATGAAAATAAATAAATGCATTTCACATATATGATATATATATATATTTATATTCTTTTCTTTTTTTTATATATCTCACACCAATTTTAAAACATATTTGTTATATATCTACTCCCTATTTTTTAAATCAAAGGATGTCATGGGCTGTTGGAGGCACATATCTATATCCATAGGCAGCAGTACCTCACATAGAACACACAGAAATATATGACATTACTCAAGTAATTAGAAATTTAACCTATGCGATCATAGGTCACACAATAAAGTGCCAAAAAGACACAACAGACATAACAATAGGAATACTGGTACTATATGAGACAGACAATAAGCTATTCTGTGGTGTTATTTTGGAAATACATACAATATTATCTACCATTAGAGGACATCTATAAGGCCAATGGTTACCTGAAGATGTTTTGTAACGTATTGGCAAACATCAAGGAACACTACATGGGATATGAATGGCAGTATCTCAACCTCCTGTACGCAGATGACACGTTCCTTTTTTCTTCTAAAAGTTTGTTTTTCTGTTTTTCTCTACAACTCTACTTAAAGTTCTCTTTCTTTGGTTACCTATACTGCCCAAAGTTGACTTGCAGGCAAAGCGAATTAACACTTTTTTGTTCGTTTTTTTTTTTTTGTTTTTGTTTCTTTGTTTGTTTCTTTTTTTTCTCATTCTTCCTCCTCTATAAGAAGGAAAACAGCAACCCTCTGTTTCTTATGTAGAACAAAAAGCTTCCTAAAGTAAACATGCACGGACGTATAATAGTGTGAGAGGAAGGACAAGGATTACTATACGTGGACACTGAGTTAGAGCAACACAAACTGCACATGCAAGCTCTATATTTTATGAAGCTATGTGGTTGTAACAGAATCCTAAGCCGATTTTTTTTTCTCTCAAAACAAAAGCAGAGAAGCTCAGAGGAAATGGAAACACGTGGACGCAAAACACAAAAAATTATGGCTACTTATCTGCCGCCCTTAAGGAAATCATTCAAATCCATCTTGGGGCATAAAAAAGCTTTTTTTTTTTTCCAAGTCTACAAAGAGCATACTCTCCATTACATCCAACACATGATTTGAAATGCCAACCTGCTCCACCTAACCTTGCTTTCAAGTGAGCAGCTGCCATACGATTGAATATCTTTGAGCATTTTATACTGTTAAGTTTGTTTTACCCAGCTCAAGTTCTCAATTGGAGGTCTGAGATCCTCACATCCATCAAAAAGAGAACAAGGAGCTTCAGACCGAGGCATCCTGGGAAAAAAAAAAAAAAAAAAAAGTCCTGTGAATCTCCTCTGCTTCTTTCAGCAATCTACTCTGAGACTGGCCATGCAAACATCTGATTGACAGTTAAGTAAAACTAATTCAGAGACAAACACACACACACACACATTCATACACACACACATACACACACACAAGCATACGCAGACATACGTTATCACATTTGAACAAATAGAGCTAAATTGCACTAAGTCTTAACAAAAGCAACACTCTGGAGCAAGCAAGCTATTTAACAACAGGACGTTTGTGCTCATTAATTGATTATGTTTTGTTTTCAAACATACAAATCATATCTGTGCTATTTTCATGTCAAGGTTATGAAAAAAGACATGGCTTAGAGAAGTGGTTAGGGAGACCCTTAAACCTCTGAGCAGCTACTGTATCCCATACCTGCAGCCTTCATTAAAAACACTCAAGCAACAATTAAACACCTGTAGTGTTAAAAGTGTACTTAAGCCTGTCAAGACTGTGTCAACATCAAAATGCATACCCAACTAGTCAAATTGCAGAAAGGACTAATTGCCTCTGAGTGGATACATGGTGTTACTTTGAAGTTAATCGGTTGGCAGCCCACAAAGGAAAGGTTGTCTGCCTGTCACATTAAAGAGGCTGCAAAGTTGGTTGGACCGCCCGCTGAGATGGACTGGACTGTTCCTTCAGGCTGCTGTGGTGTTACATCTGAAATAGACATTTATGCTCCACAAATGCTCTTACATCTGCTCATTTGTGCTGATGATGTCTTCGCAGCACTTAAAGGGAAATATGTGCTTAATGACAGTAATTTGACTGATCCTGATGGACCGTTATTGTCTCCAAGGAAACCAAAAAAGTCGCTGAAAGCCTTTCATTTTCTGTATGTGCAAAGCAGAAAAAGGACAGTGTGATGACGGTCAACAAATTGGCTCAAGAAGAAACAATAAAATGTTCCAGTGGGTTACGTTGCATTTAAGGTAAGTAATTTCTTTTGTTAAGCCTAATTATTATTTGAATTTAAACATATTAAAAAGCAAGATACTTGATTTGGTATTGCACATAGTTGGTCAAAACAGGTTAAGTCACTTGCAATTGCACAATATGTATGATCATCATAAGGCTCATTTAAGTAAATCCCATGACGCTGCATGAAGAACCCATCAGTATTTGAAATGGCCAGCAAAAAGCAAAGACATGGTGATGCACTGAGGTCATCAGGAAGTAGTATTTTGATTCTGACCTCTTGCAACACACTTCCACACACCCCCTCCCATTATAATTTAGCATTGTTATGGCTCTTCTCTCTTGATTCCTATGCACTGAATGCTATTATTCCCACAACTACCGTATAGAAGTAGTCTGAATCGAGTATACCTGAGACCCTGTTTTCATGAGATCACACGGAGAAGCAAGAGGCATAAGTCTGAAATGGCAAAGAGGTCTCCGGAGCTCTACCACAAACAACAAGAGACAAAGTACACTTTCAGGAAAGAAAGAGGCAATTTTCTAGTCTAATCTTCATCTACTCACACATAGCAGCTGCTCCTAACACTGTAAGGACGTGACAACACACACGCTTACTACTTAAAGATCTTCTTTTTTCCAGAACTATACATTTTGTACAAGATATTAGAGAAACATGGGGTTCAGAGAGACATGAAAACACACACACACACACACGCACACACGCACACACACACTCAACCTCTGCCTTGCTAGCTCTCTCCTCTGCTGGAGGCTATACATACATATATTACTGTGTATGCATATATATATATATATATATTTCTATATATTTTATACTATATATTATTTCCCTACTGATGTCATGTAAAGATGGTTTTCACAAATGGCGTAACAGGTTCACAACACATACAACAATAAATACATCATCTAAAATATATGCACAGAGTGACTATCAGGTTGGGTTCTTGGGACTTAAAAATATTAAATGGCCACTTTATCACCTACTAAGGGAATGATAGACTACTCTAGTGGCATCCTACAATAGGAATGTGCTACTTTACATTCTAGGATAATACAACAGGAATAAGACTTAATAAATAGAGAAAGAGAGAGGGTATCACAAATGGTCCCTCAGGTTCAGAGAGAAAAATAGACCCAAGCTTCTATCACACTGCAGAGTCGTTCAAGGCCAAAGTGTATCTACAGAAAGTGGTAATCAGGATGTATTTGCTATACTCTACTGGGACGTCGGAGGCACAAATTGCAGATCTTGTAATCTATTTTTGACAAAGCAATAGCAACTGAGCAGTAGCTAGTGTGAATATACATATAGATACTGTTGGATAGGAACAAAATGTGATAACAGTGCATACAGTGTTTTTTTTTCTTCCTCTTCTTCTATTTTTATGAGGCAGTTGATATTATTTGTATTGCTGATGGAATTTTAGTATACAGATGGAACAAAACGCAAATCCCCGCCGAGCTTGTCGAATAGTTGTTTCTCTGTCGCTCAATTTTCTTTTAGTTTTCCTGTGTCTGCTTGCACCAAGATGATTCATTATCTCTGCACACAAATATGACGGCGCACACACACAAACACACACACACACACGCACACACACATACACACACACACACGACTCCATAGGGAGCAGCTATGGTGAGTCTAATATTGCAAGTGCAGTCTGAGCTGTGTCTTTTTATGACACAATTTTTCTCTTGGAATAAAGATCCCCGGAAAGGGTTCTGGTGTAATCAGTGGTCATGTGTGGGAGGCAATGATAGCCCATTAACTGAGTACAAAGCAGCAGCAGAGGAGTAAACTCCACCTGGGCACTCCACCCTCCTCCCTGAGAGGAGAGGGGAAGTGATGAAGAGGAGGAGCAGGAGGAAAGGGAGCTTGTTCCCACATCCACAATAATATGGAGGAAGAAAGGAAGCAAAGGTGGTGAAGCACAGAGTAGAAGAAAAAGAGGCAGAAGGAAGGAGAAAAAGAGGTGGAGGAGGAGTTGGTCTGAAGCGAGCACATCGCCCTCCTCCCGGCGCCCCCTGCAGGTGGTGGGTGTTGCCCCCTGCCAGGGTGGCTGTTACTGGTAGGAGCCCAGCTGGAAGTCCTTGGGTGGCAGTTTGAGGCCCAGGGAGTTGGTTCCCAGAGGGTCGATCATGTTCTTGTAGCGTTCTCCACGGTGCTTCATCAGGAAGGGACCCCAGTCGGGCTGAGGGGAGCAGACCAGCTTCAGACGCTGCAGGAGGAGAGGAAACACACAGCAGGTTCATATCAAGTCATAGCTTAAGTGAGAGACAGGGCACTGGCTGGCTTGCTTTGAGAAATATTTGGGGTTGCCTCCTAGTGGTAATGTATTTTTTAAAGCAGCCAAAACTCATAATTTTCATATACTACAGAGGGAATGAAATGTATAAGAAATATCACTAAGAATTTGGAATATGTTATTCCAGGTTTAATTAGCTGTACATTTGCACTCCCAAAACATTTTACATACTGATTGTGAGGAAGAAAAAAAAAGATTAAACAATATAAGATACTGTACAGACACAATCTTACTCTAAGGTGGAGTTAAATGGAAACTAGAACTTGTTATAATAGGATCAGACCACTCTGGCCTTTGATGCTGAACTGCATTTGGACTACATTTATGAAGCACTTTTATCCAAATATGTTTACAATGTGCCTCTCATTCCCCTATTCACACAAACACACTCTTATGGCAGCAAGCCAGCGTGCAAAGTGCAAGGCTAACCGCCCGGAAACATTTGGGTTCAGTGTCTTTACTCAAGGACACTTTTCAATTGATTAAATAATCACATACAGTGAATGTGTTGGTTCCTGTGACTTCTGGTATATGTTTATTAGCAGATTGCCCCGAAATATCAATGGTGTGAGCCACAATTAACTAAGGCTAGTTAATTGTGGCTCAGGAATTAGTGTTTTTCCATTAAGTGCAGGGTTGGTGGTTCGATTCTCTGCCCCTGCTGTCCACATGTCAACACCTGACCAATATATTGAACCCCAATTGGTCCCGATGGAAGGCCAGTGACTTGAAAAGCATCAATGTGAGTGTGTTGGTTTTCAGCATGTTCACTGTGGGTATGATTATTTAGACTACATTTGATTACTTACAGATATGCCTGTTTATATTTCATTTAGTGCAAAGAAGCTCTGACAGTCCTCCAGTTTATGGTCCCTTTTAGTCCTTGTTTTCATTGCTTACTGGTCCTCATGATATGTTGATGATAATGAGTAATGTCTACAGACCTCTTGCACTCCTCATTTTAAAACATTTTGTTTCATATTGTTCTTATAGTAAACTTATTGTATAATTCACTGAACTTGAGTGGATTTTCCGCACCTTCTTGGATTTTTACTGGAAACTGTGTTACTCTGATTGCATGGACTTTCATGAACTCTAATGACTTTGTCACTGTTGCTGAGATACAGTCTGTAATGTTACCTTATCAAACAGATATAGGAATACTAAAATCTTAGTGTATTTATTATGTAAGTTAACAACCTTAACCCAGTTGCCCTCATTAGCAAGCTTCTGCAGCATCAAATACAACTCAATGCTCAGCCACCCTTGCTGGATCCTCATGGTAGTTTAAAAATGTGAAGAAAGTTGTTGGGCGACACCCCTTGCAAATTATCCTCAAAACCTGTGGTGTGAAGTTGTTTTGCAGTAGCACAACACAATATCCCCCAAATCTAGGACTTAAAACTATGATTATGTATTTATTACAGCCTGCGAAAGACAGTAAATTAGAATGTAAATTTGGAGGATGGTCTATGATAGAGGCTGCTGTCAGAACTGCTAAAGGACCAGAGATGTTAGGACAGAAAGCCATGATCATCACCATCCATTAATTGGAGTATTTAAAAGGGACCTGCCGGGCTCCCAGAAAAATGTCCATATTACTACTCAGCCAGCAACCCGCCTCTCCCTGCTAATGAGCAAAGGATGAGACTATTGATTCCTCCAACAGTGTGTGTGTGTGTGTGTGTGTGAGTGTGTGTGCGTGTGCATGTGTGCAAAGCAGACAAAAACAAAACATACGTGCCAATGTCTCGTCACGGCTTCATCTCAATTATTACCTCACTTAGGGAGCCAGGGGCGAGGTACATCTTAATGAGGAACATGATAGGGATCCAGATGACGGAGCAGGTTACCATGAGCCATCCCATTATCATAGACCAGGTGGGGTAGGTGTAGTCCTCGTACGTCATCACCTTCCACTGGTACAGACTCAATCCCAGGATGCCCTGCAACGACCAGGCGAATTCACCAAATGCATGTTAATAAGATTTGTTACCTACCAATGAACAAAGTCAATTTAAATCAAACTGCTCCAGTGACAGTGACTGCTCACAATAAGGATGTGATTTTAACTGAAAAGTACCCACATTTTTTTAATTTAAGAGAACATTTCTCAGGACACTTCAATTTAGAGTAAAAATGGGTCATCTTAAAGCATTATTTAGCAGTATTTTAATAACAGTAAATATACTAATTTCTTGTTGAAAATCATTGCAAACATTAGCAACAATTGTGGCTATTCCTTCTGTAGGTTACTGTCAGGCCACAGAGAATAACCCCAAACCTCTAAAATTGTAGTTCCCAGCCTTCAGATATCACTTTTTTAAGTTTACAGACTTGTACGTGCTGATATTTATTGTAAAAGCCTGAGGGTTGTGTTGCAACTTCAGTCGCCTCGTAATAAAAGTACTACTATATTTGGCTATTGTATTGTTTCTACAGTGTGTGTTGACATCAGTGGCAGTGCAAAACCTTTACAATATGATATAACATCAATTAAACCTTTGAACCAATAACTAACATACAGTGTATTGGTAGTGGTATTAGCCATGGGTATCTGCAGATCACCCTTTTTTTTTTTTGATGTCTTAATAAAAGTACATTTTTAAGATAATATAATACAACCAATTCACTTAAATGAGAAAATGTGTCCAAAAAAACCTTATTTCAACATTCAGTGTAACTAATGGTGAAAAATATATCACATCACAAGCTGGTGTGATCCTAAAACTACGGCAAATTAGAGGGCTTACTTCAAAAGCCAATTCTGACTAAATTACTTTCCTTCTCTGCATTCTTTAGTTGCAAATCCTCAACGGTAAAAGTAAAAATGACTTCAAATTTTTAAGTAACAATGCAACAGTGCAAATTTCTTGTTAGATTGCTGCAATCACACATTAGCCTTGACTGAATACTAAGGGTGTTTATTGGCACTGAAAGGGAACTGTAAAGTAGATTTCTCCCCAATTAACTTGATTAAACTCAGGATGCAACACTAGAGCTATGTCCACTCTCCCATATAAAGAAGAAGATGGATGAATGTGGAAATAAGACCTTGCTTTTGTGATAAGTACAAGAAAGGGACCAATTCAACTTCTACAGAACAATTGGCTGAGAAAGATTAGCATGAGAGAAAGAAAAGGAAAACTGAAAAACAAGAGAAAAAAGACAGACAGGAATAGATTAGCCTGAGGTTGTGCATCAATGAGTTCCCCAAGGAAATCTGATCTCCCTCGAGAGCAACAGGATGACCAGCTGGCCAACCGCTGGTCCATTTGTCATCGTCATCTCCTCTGCTTTGGTGCTACAGTGGTTTTCATTACAATTACTGACATTAATGCTGGGCCAGTATCCAACACTGACATCCTGGTAAATACTGTGCATTGGAATTTACACCCTCTGCTATGCAGCATGTGAGCAAATGAGTGGCTATTATACAGAAAAATTTGTTTTCTGGGGCGTTAAAAGAAAAAATATAGTTGCTCACACTGTGGTTTGACATCATGCTAACTACTTGGCAGATGCCATTTTGAAAAACACCACACAAAAAAAAGATTGGGACATGACAGGAATTGGAAGGGAGAAATAATTTTCGATTCGAGCGTAACAGGAGCAATTTCCTGTACCTTGTTGCTTTCCAATGGCAAATCAATGAACTTGAAAGGCAACAGCGGAAATGGAAACATTTTCAGCTGTGCATGTCTGTGTGTATGTGTTTATATGTGTGTATGTGTGTGTGTGTGTGTGTGTGTGTGTGTGTGTGTGTGTGTGTGTGTGTGTGTGTGTGTGTGTGTCTGTCTAAAACTGAGATAAACAAAAACAAACATACCGTCAGGATGGTCGGAGTTACAAAGGCCCAGCAGATTCTCCAGAATCGGTTTGGCTGGAAACCAATCATCATTTCAATGTCCTCGCAAAACCTCTGCAGACCTGCAGAGGGAAAGGAATAAATATAAAAATATAAAAGTGACTAGGACAAGGCAGAGAGTGACCTGGATTTAATAAGGTCCCTTAATAAGGATCAGCAAATTCAATCCATCCTCATGAGAGAGTGTGTGTGTGTCAGAGAGGGACAGCAACAGAACATGAGTTTCTTTCATGACGAAGAAAAAGTGAGGGAGCAGATGGCTTCATCCTTCTGTCTTTATTGATGGATAACAATGAGTGACATGAAGAGGCAGAGTCATTTGATTATGTCACCTGTACTGATTCTCTGACAAACTGGAGGAGAGCTGTTTGCTTTGCTCCTTGGTATCTGCTTCTTTACTCACACCTGAGCTCTCTGTCTGTGTGTGTATGTGTGTGTGTGTGTGTGTGTCTGTGTGTGTGTTTGGCTTAGATGTTACAACAGAGACACCTAGTGGTCACCTCTGGAATAACATGATGTACAAAAGAGAACAGGGAAGCAAGAGTTACTGTATAGTATGAAAGATCTCTGGATGACCAGTCCCTTCTCTCATATATGTAGTTAGGGTATCAAAATGTGATAGATGATGATAGAATTAATTTAATTTTAGCTAATCTTTAATGGGGCACCCTATTCTCTGCACATGTAAATTAACTAGTCATGTTATGCAGCCTGTGAAAACTGTTGTAATACAATGTTTTCTGTGGCTTTGGAGGAGCTTTGTCGAGTCTGAGAAAAATCGAACTACATTACCGAGGTATCTCATTTGCTTTAGCAGACTACACATTTTCAACCTAAAGCCTGCATCACAAACTATTGGTTTAGAGTGGAAGGACGTGGGTCATTGCAAGTCTCGCAAAAGACATTATCAAGTTGCAAAACGGAAAAGTGAGCTTCATTATTTTTGGAAAATGGCCCATAAAAGCAACTAAAAGTCAGGATATTGCTGGCTTCTGTGGGAAAGATTGTGAACTTTTTTTCCTAACTGTCTCTCACAACTCAACTCGTGCCATACTAAATAGCTGAACTGCTCAGAGTAAACCTTGAAGCCTTCCCCATCTTGTCCACTGGAAGAAAACTCAATACGTTGATAAAAGTTTAATCGAATATATCAAATGTGTGAATGTCCTGTCAGCTCTTAGCAGAGTATTGATGTGATGTTAATTATGATATCTGACATCTAATGAAAGCTCTGAATACTGATGTTATCTGAAGCCAAATATGATTCCTTATGGGTTTTGTGGACTCTAGCTCTTTCCTCAAATGTCACCATCATATTTTTCCATCGACCTATTATTTGTTTAATGACAAAGAATCTCGGAAATAAATTTACAGTACACAAAATTTGCATAAAGTTATTCCTTACAGTCATAATGGCTGTCTGACTTTCAAAATGTCCAAATGTTCAAAAGAAGAATGTGAATATTGGACAAATTATCATGATTTTTGAAGATATTCGTGCCTCTAGATGGATGAACCTTTTCTAGATTGGACATTAATAATCTTTGGCCTATGTTTGTTTCCTTCTTTCTTTTTCATATTTGTATGTGTTAAATTGCTTTTATCATCTACTGCGTTGTTGAATGTCTGGTTGCAAACCAAATCTCCTTGGGGATTATAATACAGTTTAAGTTTAAGTTCAAGTTTCCTGTAGCACCACCGTCAAGACTAACAAGAACAAAATTGTCAGCATATCTCATCTAACCTTTTCATGTTGTGAGATGTAATGAACCTCTAGAGGCAGCTAGCAGGTGACGTGATGAAACAAGGAACAGCTATACTCACCATACAGGTAAGAAATCCCCACCAGCTCGAAGATGGCAATGATGACCAAAGAGTAGGAGGCTGCGAATGTGTCCACCAGCTGCAGCATGTACATCCCATTCTATCACAAACACACACAAACATACATAAATAAAATATTACAGCAGCGATTCCAGGAATTGGGTTAAAAATAACAACCTTCCTCTGTTACTTTTTTCCACCTCTGACTTGTCTGTGGTCATAATTTTCACGCTGACTTGTAGCAGATAATAAGAAATGACGTGTGGATCCTACTTTAGGCTGGCTTTTCTCCTCTGAAGTCTGGAGGGATTTTAATAAGACTCAGCCTCTCTTGTTCCACTCAGTGAGCCTGTCCTCAGAAGGCCGCTACTTCACTTTACATGCAGACATCTGTCGGCTTATTCAAAGAAAGAGTCGAAGGGCAAGGCTATAATGCTCAAATGTCCCCGCTCGGTGTGTATACTGATATATGTCTGTGTGTGTGTGTGTGTGTGTGTGTGTGTGTCCGTCCGTGTCATACCTCTGTGATCATTGGAAATCCCAGGATGAAGAAGCAGACGCAGCACACCAAGGTGAAGAGCGGTTTGTGTTTCCTCAAGTACTTGGGGAACTCGTCTGACACAGAGGTCACAATGGTCTCAATGGTGGCAAACTTGGATAGAGATGATTGTAAATGAGGAAGACGGAGGGAAAATGAGCCAGAGACAAAGTGAAAAATGAAAAGAGAGGGGAGACAATGTGGATAAGAGAGAGAGTGTTATATATTTTCTGTTTAATCAAATACATGATGAAAGGAGACGCTGCTCAAAACTGTTTAAAGGCTGTTAAAGGAAGTTAAATTCAAATAAATTAATATAAGAAATCACTTTGAAATATCAGTTTTTAAAAAGCAGTTTCAGGCCAACTCTAGAAAACACATATCCCAGCAGATTACAATTGGCTGCCTTCACTATAGAATTACTGAGATTTAGCCAATCAGGCCAGTATGCAGCAGCGTTTCATCTGGAAAACCCTCCAGTCAGCAGTTTTACTTCATTTGAATCAGAGCTGCTGCTGTCAGCAATTCTGTGTCCAGTGTTGTGAGGCGTTCCTCTTCAATTCATCCAATAAACACATTTTTACTGTAATTTCATTTATTTGCAAAACAAAATAAACAACATTATTCTAATGTTGAGCAGGAATAGATTTGAAAACAAATCAGCATGAAGAATTTAGATTACAATGGAGGGACCTGACAGGTGGAGTCTGCCTGGAGATTAGCAAATGTAACAAGATGGTAAAAGGGGCTCAGGACCCACAGGACCGCAGTGGATGAATATACAAACAGGCAAATTGAGGGAGGTCGGATTTGTGAGTATGTGTGTGTGTGTGTGTGTGTGTGTGTGTGTGTGTGTGTGTGTGTGTGTGTGTGTGTGTGCGCATTGAAGAAACCCATTGGCACCGAGCTATCTGCCACTTCTCCGCTCCTCTCCTTCCTCCTGAGCTCCCAAAACTAATTTCCCGTCAACATCCCAAGCCTATTACTGCCGAGTTGCTTTCTACAACAAAGCCACCAGCCTTCTCCTCTGAGCCGCAGCTGCCAAAGCAAAGTAACATCATCATTTACTGTTACTGTTGACTTGTGTCTTAATGCGCCGCTGTGCCCTCTGGTCCTCTGCTTGGCTCAGGAGCATCGCTGTGCACTTGGAGGAGTTTGGGTTTTATCTGGAATTGTTTGCACAGAATTGTACCTGGAGGCGCTTTGGACTTTTAAAAAAAAAAGACTTAAGTGTTTGTTCACTGAAGTTTCATCACGAATAAATGAGTGGAGTAACTGGCTTCTTTTTTTCTTTTTTTTTTTTGAAAAGTAAACTGACAAAATAACATTGATAAATTATCACTGTATAAATTTGTTATGGCTAATGTGTTCAGAAACAGGCCCGCCGCGGGGTCTAATCCAGCCCACTTTCCTTCCTGTGTTCTTTTCCTTCCTTCCTTCCTTCCCTCTTTTCTTCTCTCTTTCTTCCTTCTGTCCATCCATCTGTCCTTCCTCCCTTCTGTCCTTCCTTCCATCTTTCTTTCTTACCTTCCTTCCATCATTCTTTCCTTCCTTCCATCATTCTTTCCTCCCTTTCTGTCCTTCTTGTCTTCTATTTGTTAATTCCTTTCATCCTTCCATCCCTCTTTTCTTCCCTCCTTCCTCCCATCTTTTCTTCCTTCTGTCCTTCCTTCCATCTTTCCTTCCTTCCTTTCTTCCTTCTGTCCTTCCTCCCATCTTTTCTTCCTTCTGTCCTTCCATCTGTCCTTCCTCCCTTTCTTCCTTCTGTCCTTCCTTCCATCTTTCCTTCCTTCCTTCCTTTCTTCTATCTTTCTTTCCTCCCTTTCTGTCCTTCCTGTCTTCTTTTCATGTGTTCCTTTCATCCTTCCCTCCCTCTTTTCTTCCCTCCTTCCTCTCATCTTTCCTTTCTTCTGTCATTCCTCCCTTTCTTCTTTACTTAATTCTGTCCGTCCATCCTTTCTTTCTTCCCTTCCTCCTTCCTTCCTTCTTTCCTCCCTTCCTTCCATCTTTTTAATGATCTGGCCCACATTAGATCAAATTGGGCAGTATGCGGCCCTTGAATGAAAATCAGTTTGACATCCCTGACTTATATCATTTATTTCTAGTAGTTTTTCAGTCCACTTAATGAATTTAAGTCCAATATTCACTCTCTGTTTAGCTTCAGTTTGGTCTTCGCAGACTCCTGGGGGAAATATCTGGCTCTTTAGTTGTGAAATCCTCCATTTTTGTCATTGACTAATTGCTAACTTTATTATCTGCCGTTTGGCTCTGGGGGGAGGATGAATACGCTCAGTTTATCAGAGAGCTTCTTTTGCTGAAAGGTTGTTGCCTGCTGCTGGAAACCAGGGCTGAAAGAAAGCAGAGTTTGCAGGTTGGAAAACCAAAAACTGAGATAAAAGAAGACAAAAAGCCCCTTAAAACTGGAGGGGAACTGCAGAGCTGGTTAATAATTATCTGTGGATTATGAGAGACCCCTTTCAGATTACTTACAGTTATTTAATGAAACATATTTATTAGTGCAGCCTTTAAAAGTGTATGTATTCTTATTATTTTAATTAAGAATCAAAAAGGGGCTAATGTAGTCCTTGGGTTGAATTTTGCTGCCAGATGTTTCTACTGCTGTAAAGACATGGAAGTGTACTATAATGTATAATGTATTTGAACAACCCAATGAGATGTGTCTGATGATGTAATGTCATATTCGGTAAAAGAAACAACCCATGATGGTGTGCCTTCATGAGGAATAAAGATTAACGGGCTAAACATCTTTGCTAGAGATGAGTCTAATTATACAGTTTTAGTGTTTTATTAAAATAAATTGATCAATTTAAACAATCCCTAAATGGAGATAGTAAAGCAGAAGACAAATGTATGGTAAGATTGAGTTTGATAGGGAGCCACATAAATTCAAAAGTCATTATGCACTTTATTTTGTGATTCCATATTAAAATCCATAAATTAAGGACAGAATAAGAACTTAATTATCAGTTGGCAAATTTAATCATCTTTTTATAATTATTTTTAATGTTTAAGCTTAAAATTTAAGTTTAATTTGTCATTTCTTAGTATTTTAAAATTGTTGATTTATCAGTTTAATACTTTTCTGGTGGCACAAACCAGGCTCCAAATCAAACACACAAAGGCTAAAATGATTCTATTTTCACCATTACTTAACTTTACAATTTATTATTTCTGATTCTTTAGTGTATAAAACATCCTGAAATATAGCATCAAACAAAAAAAATACCATCTTAATTCTCCACAAGCCAAGATGACTTCTTCAAACACTCACTTTTAGAAGTTGGAGTCTGTAGGGCTATCTCTCTGAATTACGATGTACTTGAATTGTACTTAAATACGGCTTTAACATCAGTCTTTCTGTTCCAAAACTTTACGGTCAACTTAGTTCCCCTCACTCCAATCATACAGACCCCCCTCTGCTCAAGTGGCTAGGGGGGCTCCAGAGCACTTCAGCTGAAATCAGTCACAGTAGGTGGCACGCACTGGTAATTATGTTAATTGGGTCAATGTGTGCAGCATTTATACATAGCGGGATGATGCTACTGAAGTTGAGTGTTTACTCTGGGGCAGATAAAAGTCAAGAGACTCTCATTAATGAAGGAAAGCAAGTTGATGTTGGGAAACTTTGTGATAATCACTGTTCCGTGTTTCAGCAACAACAGAAATTGTGTTTTCGTCACATTGTAAGAGCCAGAAAATGTCAGAATTTACAAGCTACTGCACACTCACACACTAAATTGCATAAGTGACTATATTTCTTTCTATATGCCTTTTTCTGATCTGAGACTAATCTTAATCCTTACACTAAAATTCCTACCTTAGAGCTCCAATAATGAATATTTCTTATATTAACACCCATTAAAATGTGTTGTATGAAAGTAAGTGGCTGTTTGCATCATTTGATTTTTAGCCTCCTTTAGCTCATTATTTCAGTTTTATGGCACATGTACATGTACTGTAGCTGTTTTAATACTAAGCAGCAAACTACAGTAAGCAAAGTTAACAACTAGCTGGTGAAGAAATGAAATATCTAGCAACTAAAGAGGAAGATATATTTCCAAAAGGAAAGTGAATATTAAACTTGCTGTCATCAGGCGCACAAAAACATGACTATAAATGAATGCTATGTTGCTATGTGTCCCAAAGATGTGTAAATAGGCAACTGTTGTCTGTTAACATAATGTACATAATGAATTCATGAGGTGATAATGTGTCAGCTGTCTGTCTTTCAGCCTGTTTTGGCATTTTACTGTCCCTGCAAGCATTTTTAGATAAATTATGACTCACAATAAGCCTCGGATGTACTTGGCGTAGCTTAGCTTAGCATACAGCCTCAAAGCAGGGAAGGTGTATCCTGGCGTTGTCATAATTGAATAAATATGCTCCTAAACAACTCTAACACTGTCTTTACATGTTATATTTGAGTCCTTTGACACACGGGATAATATAATCGTACATCTAAGAATAGTTAGAAAAATCCAGTTGACATCTGGATTGACTCCAGACTCTATTTTTTTCATTTTTTGTTATATTGATCTTCTCGTCTTAATCTTGGACCTGATTCCTGATATAATTTCAAGATTAAGATGATTTTCGTTCCATTGCACGCTGATTAAAGAACATGGCTGGTGATTTTCTATTTTTTTCTGATTGCCAACAAATCTAATCTGATGTGCAGAGCCAAACCAATGACTCGATCTATTTAAAACCATCTTAAATTCAACGAATGTCCAACTGTGGAGGTGAAGTGAATGTTCATCTTACAGAAACTGTGAAGTTTTAAGATTTATTGTTGTGTCTTGCAACTGTTTTACAATGTTTCAGAGCATCTTGTCCTTTGGCTTGATGTATGTGTTTGTTAACCTGTGCATCCAAGCCCAAGATAAGTCGCAGTGCATTGTCAAGATGGTGAGTGGGGGGGGGGGGGGGGGGTGGGGGTCATTGGATGTGACCAGACATCAGCTTCTCACCTGTGTAAAGACCTCTGAGGCAAAGGACCCTGTTCACCCTCTCGACACAAAAGCTTCTAACTAGGTTATCAAAGCAAAGACAATATTCTGTAAAGGAAAATAAGAACAACCAGTTCCTTCAGCAATTACACTGTTAAATAAATGAGAGGCAGAGTACAAACTACAGGACTTGATGGTATATTAGCCAGGACTATATGCAATGGTAATCTTTGTGCAACACTTGCATGATGTAATATATTCTATATTTAATTAGTTGCTTCTAACGCCGATGCAGAGTTTGCTTCCCAGGGATCATCTAGGCAAACTATATATGAAGTATTTATTTGTCTCTACATGCATGTGTTAGTGTATGCTAGAGTGAGGATTCTTGCATAAGCTCTGTGTGTGTGTGTGTGTGTGTGTGTGTGTGTGTGTGTGTGCGTGTGTGTGTGTGTGTGTGTGTGTGTGTGTGTGTGTTTGTGTGTGTAGTGGGGGTTACTTCTATCTTTTAATGACTGTTCTGTGTACTTCTGCACCTTAACCACCCCGATTCCCCTATTTGAGATCATAAACAAGTATTGTGAGTGTATCCAAAGCCGGATATATCTTATTTTTCCATGCTTTAGACTTCTGTTGTTGACCGAAAGCTATTACAAAAATGTCAGTGAGCCACACTGCTGCACTACGTTTGCCACAAAGAGTATGGTTATGTTGGTTTGTTCAGATATGGCTCCAATATCAAATAACAGCAACCGTGATTTATGAAAAATCAACAGCCATATCCTTTAAGATGACAAACTTTGCCAAACAAGCTTATTTCTAACAATTTTGAGATATTGGCATCAATAGAGGAAATGAAAAGCAATATATCCTTAGTCTGATAAGCTTAGAAATGAACACACACATACATACATACACACACACACACACAGGAGGAGCGGTGGTTACCATGGTATCCAGGCCAAGAGTCAGGAGCATGAGGAAGAAGATGATCGCCCAGAAAGGAGACAGGGGAAGTCTGGTCAGTGCCTCTGGATACACCACGAATGCTATTCCTGGACCTGACAAACACACACACACACACACACACACACACACACAAAATTAAGGATACACACACACGGCAAATACCAATATGAGACTTGTGTATATGTGTTTCAGTGAGCAGCATCGGGCCTGCTGCGGCTGCCTGCAGGTCGGGTCTCTTACCTTCATCTGCCACCTTCTCAATCGGCACCTTCAACTCATGTGCCATGAAACCAATGACCGAGAAGATGACAAACCCCGCAAATACACTGGTGGCACTGTTTGTACATGTCACTATAATAGTGTCCCTGCAGGGGGGGGGGCGAGGAAAGAAAGAAACACAGGCTGAATAAGCAAAAACATCTATTTTACCTACTGCATGTTTTCTACACATACTACATGTAACAAGTTATATAGAATATGATACAGCTTTTTGATTTGGTTCAGGACATCATTGGCTTGTATAGGAACACAAAAGAGATCCAACAGTGCCCTCTGGTGGCGGGATTAAAAACTGTCTGCAAATATAGGGCTCTAGGAAGTGTTAGATTTACAGACAGTGTACATAAGAGGGTGTAATGCATTATACTGTAAAGTAGTTTTCTTTACTTTCTTTTCAAGTGGGAAATAAACCAGACACACATCTTCTAATGAAAACTCTAAAGAAAAAACCTACAAACTGCAGCCTCAAAAAAGAGTTAAATCACTAGTCTCTGAATTGAATTAAACATTAAAATCTTCACAAAGAAGGTTTTTTTTTTAACATTATTAATTTTATATTCATATATATTGTTGTATTATGGACTTTAAAGATTCTTCAGTTGCTGCAGGAAAAAAATATTTTTACAAATTATAAACAATTTTCCACGTGTTTATTTTCAAAAAAAAATCTTATTCTGCTGTTAAGTATGTTCATATGTTTTGGGCTTAGTGACAGTGTGATCAATAAAATGTATTTATATTTTTATGATTTCAAACACAGTGAAACGGATGCTTCAAGTGAGAGAAAAAATGAAAGAAACACTGAACTGCCGGCTGCAAAAGCAACATTTATTATTCACATCTCTATCAGATACATAGATACACTATCATGTGTCTATGGTGACAGTTTGAATTTGTTTGCCAAAAGCATAGTTTACCTTTTGTGTGTTTACCTGTAGCAGTTATTGTGAAACTTATTGTAGGAGGAGAGAGTGATGAGGCCTCCCCAAGCAGCCGACAGAGAGAAGAAGATCTGAGTGGCTGCGTCTTTCCACACCTAACAAAGAAAGTCAGAAAGAGCTGCAGGTAAAGGAAAAACACCCAGAAGATTTTTTTTCTGCAGTATGGAAATGTATATTTTTATGGATTTTAACTGGCAAGCATCAGGTACCTTTGCATCATTGAGTTTTTCCCACTTTGGTGTGATAAAGTAAAGGATGCCGTCAAAAGCCCCAGGGAGGGTAACTCCTCTGATCAGCAGGATCACCAGCACCACGTAGGGAAATGTGGCTGTGAAATAAACCACCTGACCAGAGAGGAGACGGCATCAGGCAAGGTGAGTGAGGGAAAAAAAGAGCAAGAATGGCACCAAATATATGATAATGAGAGCAAAAACATGTATAAAAAAAAGAGTACACTGGAAATCAGGTGGTGCTAAAAGAAGCATAGGTGTATGTTTTTACACCCCTCCTGTTCTGCATAGCACATGTTTGTAATTCACAGACAAGTGGGTCAAAAAGTTGCTGTTTCTGTGACACCATTAAATCAATTTTAGCTGACATATTTTTGAGTGATTATTTCCTGCAGATGAAAGGAACCTTTCTCCTTTTTACAAGTTTACATTAACTCACGATTCTCACGATCTTAGGTTGGTGTTTAATGCAACAATAAAGACTTTTTATTATGCTGAACCTACAATTACTTTTAAATGTATTATTTATTAATTATGTGGTTGATTAATCATATAGTCTGTAAAATGCCAGAAAACTTGATAGCGCTCATGATGACATCATCACACGTCTTATTTTATCTGATCTAGAGTCAAAAATGTAATGATGTTCAGTTTACGATCATGTATGACACAGAAATACTTGAAAACAGGGTTACTTTTTTGTGTGTTAGCTTATAAATGACTGAAACAATTATTCAGTTATCAAACTAGATGGCAATTATCTGTCCATTATCAATTAATCGTTCAAGCTTTAAAGGTAGCTTTGACTAACAATTAAATGAATACACACAAATAAATAACAAATTGATATGAGTAAATGTTGTGTAACTGAAATATCTGTCTAATAAATCTCTCTGTGTGACCAGCAGTACGGTTGAGAACACCAGTTATAGTTATTGGGATAAAATAAAACCATTGGTATCATTAAATACCTGAGTGTCACCACAGCAGCAAGGTGCATGTCACCTCCCTGTCCAGCAGGGGGCCCCATGCTCAAACATTTAAATCTCATCAGTCTCAAATCACATTCACATCTGGATACATTCACTTTAAAATTTTCCTGAATGCTGTTAATTCAAAATTAGAAACCCTGTCGACATTTTTGTAAATGCAAAACAAGTTCAAAGTAACATTTAATTTTATAATTTATTTTCTAACATCTATAGTTTGGGTTTGACAGAATTTTATCAAAATACAAATCAATTTAGAAACCTTTATAAAGTCTATTTAAGCTCTATGTGAGTGGAGATAAATTATTGACAACCAAATAAGTTTGAGAGGATCAAACTCATCAAACTGACATTGAAAGAACTACAACTAAAATTATTCTACACAGATTACAGCCCACATGAAAGAGGACATTAAAGACTCAGTATTGTTAGGCTCAGAGACGAACACATCCAGGTATTTTACAAACTTGGAACTGAATCTAAAAGTAAACCAGCTATCAGAAAACAAATGTATCTGCAACACAGCTCTGAGGACTGTTTAAATTAAACATTTGTAGATTCCTGACTGAGAGCTCACTGCTTGTATGTAACATATTTCACCACTAGGGGGCACTGTCATCTCTGCATTGAAAAGAAGCCTGAAATTAAAATTAAAATTGTTCTGCTGTTGGTAAACAGGTAAAACCAGCTGAGGAGATTAATTTCTGTAGTTAGTGTGTTTTCTTACCTTTCCCGATGACTTGATTCCTTTAGCTAAAGAGGCGTACACGATGATCCAGGCCAGGAATAGGCAACCTGCTAGAGGCCAGCGAATGTCTCCAGGAAATTCAATCCCTTTAGAGATGTGCAACACATTGTACCTGCGTGGGTGAATCAAACAGCAACACTCAATAAACTACAATATTATACACTCCAAATTCATCATTTTATCAAGTTATTTATGTATATTATTGAGGCTAACAGACCTTAATTCTCCTAGAAAAAGTAAAGAAAGAAATCTGGCAGTGCAGAGAGATTATTTTAGCTTGTTTCTAACACAAATCAGGTCTCATGTCTCTTGATTCTAGTATAGAGTGTCCTTTATTTTCCTGTTTCTAGAATATAGCTAAAACTAGTCTGTTTTGTATTTTCTGTTAACTTTGTATCTTCTGTTACAAATGAATCAAGAGGCAATTTGAACTTTTTGGAGATTGTTCTTCTTCTTTTTTTTTTAAGATGTACATTTTTCATTGAACATTACTTTCTTTTTTACACATGGGCCTTAAAGTTAAGTTTTGTGGTCTTATTCTAGACCCACAGATATAAGACATGTGGCTCTGTGAAACTTTAAGGAGCAACTGGGCAGATTTAAGTTGAAAAAAAAAAGATATAATCAAAAACATTATGATCAAACCAGGTCTTTTGTTGCTGTTTTCGATGATGGGGAAAATATTTTAAGTTTTGGTTGCCTTGTATTTGCAATTTTTCATCACCTTCACAGGCATTTAGGAGATTCAAGGTTTATGCATAGACAAGAATAAATTGTTAAACATGAGAGATGAGAGCAAGATCCCACCAAACAGCGAGGAAGTGCTCAATTTAAAAGTCTTGTCTTTGACCCTGGAAAACTTTAACATCTATGAGAAGATTAATCCTCCAGTCTTTGGACATATGGAAATTAGACCTGCATACCAGAATTTAAAGGCCTAACATTAGCTTCTATTTCATGTAAATCCTACTTTTACGCTGCAGTTTTCATCAGACAGAAGCTTCACTCACTTGAAGTACTCCTCACTGGGGCTGACGTAGGTCTTGTTACCATCCACAGTCATGTTCAACAGTTTCGTTAGGTTTCCCACAGTGTTAGCAGACAAACAGAAAGTGGAGTTCTTGATGGAGGTGATGTTTCTGTCCCGCAGGATGCACGTGTCTGTTCCAATCAGAAACCAATAAACATCAACTAGGAGAGACTGGCAGAGTGCTGCCGTGGGACAGAACTTACTGTCCGCTCAGGTTTTCACACTGAAAGTAAAACGGGAAGGGAACAGATGCATCTGATTTGGAGTTAAAGGAGGATTGACAGGAGGCTGCTGCAACAGGAAGAGACCTGGAGACTGCAGTATGGAGCCTCAGTGAGAACTGGACCCAGCCGTGTTAGATTTAGAGTTTTGTTCTTTTAGATATACAACCAGATAGAAATCATATATATTAGTATACTTAATCTGTGCCTTATTTCAGATCATTTCTAAAATAAAGACAATAAAACTTTCTTTTTCAAGCACATTTTTTCATGCAGATACAGAAGACAAAATGTGCAAACTAAATCTTTTTATGCTTTTTTTAAATGACAGAGATATACAAACACTTCAGATGCAGATAATAGACTTCTACTTTGCACAATTTGTTCTAAATTCAAGACTAAATACTTCTATAAACATATCTGATAATAACTAAGTTTTCTGTAACTAAACGAGATAGACAAAAGAACAAAAAAAATGACATTAACTCACACACAAATATAGCATAAAAATGCATCACTTCACGTATTTCGACACAAAAGTGCTACATTATAACATTATAAGTGTTTATAATTTTATCACATTGTAAATGTGTTGAAATTAAAATGTCTTCCTCACTACATGTGCAGGATGTAAATATATCAATACATTGGTAAGTCATATTCTAATAATTGTGTTGTCATTTGAACATGTTCTTATTTCCCATATTTTGTTGTATGTTGTTTTCCTTATTTATGAGATTTACAGAGAGGGGAGAGAGAGAGAGAGAGAGAGAGAGAGAGAGAGAGAGAGAGAGAGAGAGAGAGAGAGAGAGAGAGTGTGAGAGAGAGAGAGAGAGAGAGAGAGAGAGAGAGAGAGAGAGAGAGAGAGAGAGAGTGGGAGAGAGAGAGTGGGAGTGGGAGAGAGTGGGAGAGAGACTATTGTGTTGAACGGGCCTGTAGTTCATGTTGCAGCCAGCAGGGGTCAGTGCCGGGCTCACTGCAGCACTGCAGCAGCTCAGTCTGTACAGTAAATTTGTCAAGCAAGCAGTTTTTTGTGCTGAATTCACAGAATCGCTGAAGGCAAATATTACACGAAATGAACCGAATTTCGATATTAATTCGATGCAAATCGACATTAAACACCTCCGAGTTATTGTTCTGACGTTTCCTCACAGTTAAAACTGGATTTAATCACCAGTTTCATTCAAAAAAAAATACAAATCTCATGAAAGGGGGCTGCCACAGCTGCACACTGCAGCCTCACAGGAGTGAAATCTCCTTTAAACTGACTTTATAAGACTACAAATGGATCGAAATGATTAAACATGTTTAGTTTCTAACACAGTTAGGCCCTCTTTACATATTATTGGCCTATATCATCAAGAAGAAAAAACGAATTGCTCTGGATTTAAAGTGTTGAGAGTGAAAACACTGCAGAGATCACAGGTCAGGATTCATTATACCGCAGGACACCTCAGCTGAGGGAGCCATGACGCATTGCGCATTGTGGAGAGAGAGGTGCTTTTGGTGTGTAAGTGTGTAACTGTGTGTGTAAGTGTGTAAGTGTGTGTGTAAGTGTGTGTGTCTTACCTAGCAGCAGCATGTCTTTGTCCTTACATTCCACCGTGTTCCACTCATTCCTACAGTTAGCCCATGGCAGTGAGCCCTTCAACGAAGCGAACAGGTAGTACAGTGTCCAGCACATTATAATATTATAGTATATGGCTATCAAGACAGATATTATCAACATGGCAATCCCGCAACCTAAAATAAATAAATGAGACGAAATATATAAATTACTCTTAAGGGAAGTAGAGACTCGTGGTGATAAGAAATGAGTTTTATTTTTGATTTTTTTTTTCTTCTTGTAGTTGATTAGTTGTGGTTTACAGTTTACCTTGCAGAGCTGGGATGCATTTCCACACTGATACGGGCCCCTGGCTGGCAAACTGGCCCAGGGACACCTCCAGTAAAAAGATTGGGATCCCGGCAATGCCCAACATTGTCAGGTAGGGGATCAAAAAAGCTCCTGCAAGGAAATTAACAGCAGGCTACAGATCGCAGTCTAACAGACAAAACAAACCAAGAAAAAGCCTGAAAACTCACAAAGCTGTAGGATAAATGTAGCCAGCACGTGCGTACATAGATTATTACATCGATTAATGAATAAAAAATAATCAGTTATCTGTAAATAAAGTGGAGCATATATCACAAAATCAATAATAACATAAATTGATGATAACAATAATAATAATAATAATAATAATAATAATAATAATAATAATAACAATAATAATAATAATAATAATAATAATAATAATAATAATAATAAGAGAGTAGGAAATTCAATTTATTATTATTATTATTATTATTATTTGTATTATTATTAATAGTATTATTACTGACGTTTCACTTATGATGTTGATACATATTTTGGATTTTACAGGTACTTTTTTTTTATTATTCTTATTCTTATAACATTATTCTTATTTCTTTTTTGTCTATTTTTACATGTAAAATAGTCACTGGTCTTGTTCCGCATGGTTAAAGGCCTACACTACTTATAGTCTATAGCCAGTAACTTAAACCTTGACTTAAAACTGATTTTTCGTTTGTTTCTGTGTCGGATTTCAAACCATTAACCCTCAACTCTTACCTCCACCATTTTGGAAGGCAAGATAAGGGAACCTCCATACGTTCCCCAGTCCCACAGCATAGCCAACCATGGACAGAATAAAATCCAGTTTATTGGACCAGTTTCCTCTGGCCTTATTCTCATCTCCCCCCTCGTCATCATCTTCATCCTGAGAGGAAAAAACATGTTTTGTTTTTTTTGGTTGTTTAAAAAAAAAATCTCCACAATAAACTTCCTAAAATACAAATTAACCCATTTAAACCAACGCATAAAGCACTGAGACTGGGCCTGGCCGGCTGCCATAGATTTAATAACTGGAATTTATGAATGAGTGAACAATAATATTTAATAAGCAACCAACAAAATAAATACATTATTCTTACTCCTGAGTTTTCCCATTCATGCAACCTGAGCAGGACACTGCTAGATACATTTTACTAACATAAAAACATCTATTTCATTTTAAAAAAACAAAAAGAACCTCATTTTACGTCTAATTACGTCAATTAAAACATTTTTTCGGTGCAGTTAACCTCACTAAACTTACTCTATGCTCCTAAATATTACTGAATTTCCTCTTCTTTTTTCTTCTTTTTTTAGTACAGGGTCACAGATGCGTTTCACCATCAAAGCTCAGCACCAGCTTTCCATTTACAACCCCCCCCCCCCCCCCCCCCCCCCCAAAACTCATCTTTAACTTCACTTACAGACCCAATATTGGTATCAAACCGCTTCAAATGAACACCCTAAATCTCACATGCACTAAAAACTTCATTAATAACCATAACTGATGAAATGGGAGGAAAGCTGACCAAAAATCAAAAATAAAATGTGCACAAATCTGCACAAATTCCTGATGCATGAATATTCAGTCATTAAAAAACCCCACTATGCAGGGGAATGTGACAATGTGACTGTGTGGAGACTGGAGAGAGGGGGGGTGTTGGAGGGGAGGAGTGGTGTTACCCTCGCGGGGATTGGAGACAATCCGCAGTCTCATGTAATACAGTGCTGTCTATCAGCCAGATAACACCTGCGCTTCTGGGCCTTATCAAGCGTGTCTGCTCGGAGTATAGGGAACACCGAAAACATCGCGAGAATAACAATTACTGAATCATGTTATTATTTTAAGCAGGGAGGCAAAAAAAAATCAAGCATTACTAATAAACAGTTTTATTTCTGAAGAGAGAATTTGTGTCATTTCATTGAGGAGATTAAGCTCCATCTGAAATAACTCCAACATCCAACATCTACTCTCACTCTCATTTTTAGCTGACATAAACGAGATTGAAAGTTAATCAGATCTATGCAGGGGGATACCTAACAGGACAGCCCAGAGCAGGGACGCTACATAGCTCCTGATCCGCCCCCCAAAATACACACTGTGCATGCAAGAATTTAACCAACATACTGATCTACTGCACAATTTATACACAACACATATGGAAGTGATACTTTTTTTTTAAAGTCTCACATGTGTGCAGCGACCAAACAACAACCCAGTGTCTCTAGATAATCACATATGGCTCTATCACAGACCAACAACACTCATCTACTAAAGCTCTGCATGGTAGACTACACTGAGAGCTCCCAGGCTTTTGCACCTTCCCAGTTTTTAGAAGCAGCAGGTTAATCCAAGTCATCTTTCATAATATCAGCCACACACACACACACACACACACACACACACACACACACACACACACACACACACACACACACACACACACACCGACCCTGCTCTGCTATCACACCACCACCAGCAGCAGCAGCTTCAGCTCTCCGTTAAGGAATCGGTTCATTTAGCTGACTTACCCCCGTCAAGGTGCCGGGCTGAACAGACGTGTTCCCATCTGTTCCCAGTATGATGGTGGTCTGGCTCATGGCCGTCCAGTTGCCTGCAGTGTTGTTCTGCTCTATGGTGGCCCGGAGTGGGTCGCCGTATTGGGCGGACCCCCCTCGGGCAGAACCGACGGAATCCTTCCTGAAGGCCGAGTTGGCGGCCACAGATCCAGGCACAGCTGGCGCGGTGTTTTTAAACGTCCCATATGCTTTATTGCTGTCAGATTCTCCCGGTTTATTTTCCGTGGGACAAAAAGTTTTGCTCTCGTTGCACGGAGCCGGTGGCTGAGGCGCAGGGTGATGGTGAGGGGAAGCCGTGTTGTCCGGTTTGTTTGCTGTAAGTCCCGCAGCTCCGTCGGGCTGCTGAGTCGGGATGTAGCCGGTAGGAGCGCTGGCCGGTGGTTTGGCCATGTCTCTCTGGTCAGAGAAATCCTGGAACATGGTAAATGACAGATCAGCAAGACAAAAGGCGACAGAGTGTTAGAAACCGTGAAGCTGTGAAGCTGCTGCAGCCCATCTCTGCTCTGGGACTAAAAAAATGTTCAATTCTGTTTCTGCAACGTTTTTCTGCAGCATGTTCTGGCTCTAGCTGCTCCACAGTTTCAGCTCACAGTCTACCGGGTATGTTAGAGTATGTGTGTGTGTGTGTGTGTGAGTGCCTGTGTGTGTTTGTGTGTGTGTGTGTTGGAAGGGAGGGGGGTTGCTTTGCTTCTCCAGTTCTCCCTTTCTGCAAGATTCTTTAATTTTACGCCCCATTTCCCCCTCATGTCATTCAGCCACACACATCCACTGATTTTTATGGGCAATAGACAAGCTGCTGCGGGTCTCTCGGCAGCTCCGCTCTCCCCGGCAGGCATGCTAGATCACCGGCGTTACAGCAGTGAACGGACCCGGGGCGGCGGAATTACAAATGACTCCCTGAAATTTAGCTTTGAGGGTTTGGGGTAAAAGAAAGCAGAAACGCAAAGATAATCTGAAAAAAGGAGGCTTTAAAAAAAACAACAGTTGATTGATTAATGCTCAGCTGTGTTGTTAATTGGTGGGGAAAACATAACAGCACCTGGCTGTAATCTGAAAGGGTGAATGACATGTATAATGTAAAGCGCTTTGAGTGGTCGCACAGACTAGAAAGGCGCTATATAAGTACAGTCCATTTACCATTTACAGTCCATTTAATCTCTTGTTTCAAATGAAAATAATAACAATAAAACTTTCTTTCTAATTTAAACTTTTTAAAAAATTGCAGAAAGTAAAATAGTGAAAAAATAAAGTGCATAAAGTTTTAAATGTGGCTGTAGCTGCATTTCAGCACCACGGACAGCGAAAGTACCTCCACATGCCAAATTGCGTTTTTTAAAAAAAGTATTAAATTAACATGAAAACTGCTCAAAATGAGTCCATTATACAGTTGAAACAGCAGGTGCAAAAGTGAAGAAAATGTTTTTAGACACTCACCATTTTTGCAGAGCTCTGGTGGCAGGGCTGGAATCAGCTGTAAAAAGACGAGAGGGGACTGGAAGCAGACTGGTTGTAGCTGTGCAAAGAACCAAGTGCAAAGCTTTTCTATAGCTCCGTGGGAAAGACCTGGGTTTGCGTCAGTGCAGAGCAAGGTGCCCTTCGCGTGACATTTTCTTGATAATAGGACTTTGATAAATCATTGGCCTTGGATCCGGATTTTTAAAGGGACAACTGGCGCCAAGACGTTGGGGGGCGCGTGTTGTGCGTGAGCGAATTGTGTGCGTTCTAGTTACGCACGAGGCATGCGTGAGCGCTGGACGTACTCTTACAAAGATGATTAATACACTTGTCTCCAGGGATGTGTAGGATGCTCACACACACACACACGAAGAAGGCATCCAAACTATCTCTCTCTCTCTCACACACACACACACACACACACACACATAGATAAACAAACACCTCGTTTGGGATAAAGATTTCCAGGTTTAGGCGATTATTGGAGGAGATCTGATGCATCAGAGTGGTGTGTGGGTCTACTACACTGAGGTTTGCAATGTGCTGAGTCGAGTTTCTCTGCTACAGTTACAATTACAGTAGCAGCTCATGGGATAAGAATTCACCATCCACAAGCTTATTGGATATTATAGAAAACGCTCCTAGACATTGTCCTTCACCAACATCCAGGCCTGCAGATTCAGAAACTACAATATAAAAACAAAATATTTATTAGCCTATAAAAGTGGAGGTTGACACTGTTTATAAACATTATTATGCATATCGATATACATGCATAAATGTAATTATGGGAAGTCGTATAAGTAAAATAGAGTGTTAAAACGATGTTCTAAAAATGGTCTGAACTATAAATAGTTTTTCCACTTGGCAGGTTTTACGCACGGATCTCTCCAGGCCCCATATTACTTTGTGCGTCACCGATAGGAGAATTGATCATGTAAAAAAAAAAAAAAAAGTGGGCGAGGTCTTTATGAAGCTACTCATTTGTTAAACTCTTACGCAAGAAGGAGGCCTTTTTTTTTTTTTTTTAACAGACATCACGTGTGTCAGGAGGAACCGGAGCCAACCACTGGAGCCTGGAGTGGAAGCTGTGACAGCGGTAGGAGGAACAAAAAAAAAGTACCATACTGTAGAGACCCTAAAACACTGCATTGCGCATAACATTGTTCAAGTCTCTCCCTTTAGACGGTTTAAGGCATATCCAAGTCAAGAGTGTGGTCATTTATCCACAAACTAAAAATACCCGAGCGGCCTCATTTGCCTCATCAATTCAGCTCAACTTGTTGTTAACTGTAAACTATCTTTAGGCCTCCACAGACCGATACAGTGTGTGGTGGAGGAAATGAAGACAACACAGACACACATTCACGCACACCGTATGATAGGCCTACGTAAGCTAAACATTAAAAGACACACATATGCCTACACACACACACACACACACACACACACACACACACACACACACACACACACAGCAGGTTTAATTTTGACGCTTTGCAGCAAAACTGAAATATTTTTTGGCCAATAAAGCAAATTAGCGCAACACAGTCATTTTTTCTGATTGGCTGTGTACCTTGGACACTAAACAATTGCAAACGTGTTAACGAAAAATAAACGATTAGGTATATGCAGTTGCCTAGCAACCACGTTCAGCTATTGTTCGGGAATAGGCCTAATAAGAAGTAAAGCCAAATTGACAGATAGCTTTTAACAGGCCTAATAATGATTACCCTGTAATAATCAAATAGATCGCATTGTCAAATCCTTATAATAATAATCACACTAATAATAATGCTAATAATAATAATACTCAGTAATTTATTGATGCTTTAAAGTTGAGCTTGAATCATTATAGGCTAATAATACGTCGCTTAGCACTTGCACTCAAATACAATTACAGCCTACGAGATAAGAAAATCAGGCTAACCAGAGAAGTTAAAGAACTATAAATCTTTTTTTTTCTTTAATCAAACTGTAATAGACTAGTTTAATGCGTTCACCCAAAGCCTATAAAAATAACCTAACTAAAGGCCTGTTCTTTAACCAACTCAAATAATTCTTAATCTGTTCTCTCATCCTCTGGATTTTCTACAGGCTCATTAAAATGACAAGCCAGCCGGCTTTTTTAGGCCTATAGGTTGTCCTGATTTTAACCTGCGCTGATTTCACGACAGTTGAGGAGCTTTTCAGGCAGTCTCTCCCCCCCCCCCGCTGGGATCGGAGTGGTTACACCGGGACTCACAGTGTCCCGCTCCGGGGGCCGATCACTTGCTATGCACGCTGAGCTCCCTCCGCTTGTAAATCTCCGTCCGTCCCAGATAAGAGACTGGAGCGGGTGTATTAGCCGCCGCCTTGAGTTTAATTACATTGTCAACAGAGAATAATTGTAATTGATTTCTGCTCCTCTTCCAGAGTCCGCTGAACACAGGGACTGACACTGACACACACACACACACACACACACACACGTGCACACACACCATGCCAGCACATCCAGCTTGTCTTTATGTTGCAGAACATGGATTGCTGAGCTTTACGCATAGAGTTTAAAAAAGGCCACATGTACCAGAGCTGCATGCATTAAGATATGTCCAAAACAGCTGACGTGTTAAAAAAAGAAAAAAAAAAGTGGTTCTTGGATGTTAATCATTTTCACAAAATACGGAGGGAGGGGGGGTTTTTAGGTTTTAAGATCACCACCTTTTATAAACTAAAAATATTGTTTATTTGTTTGTTTTAAGCTCCAATGGAACTAAAATTGGTCAGTTTCTTGTCTTTTTGGTTTTTTTGGGATCAGTTAAAGTCTCGAGCAAGCAAGCAGCTGAACTAACCGCCTCGTGAAAGGGGTATTCTGGGTGTCTTCCTCGTGCTCGTTAATTACACTAGCTTCGTGTAATTAATTGATCACTCCCACTGTCGCCTGAGTGATAAGAAGACGCATCCATCTGAGGCGCCTGGAAAGCAGTGATTCAGCGCAGGAGGTCACCCAGAGGCCCACGGCTGCCATCATCATCACCACCATCATCATCATCACCATAACCATCATCATCAGTCCTGGCTGACAGAGGCTTCACACTTTATAATTCAAGTTCAGGCCATAATTTGTGCTACTGCCTCAGCAAAAAAAAAAAAAAAAAAAGAGGTTAAAACGTAATAATGGTGTCTTCTCCATTCAGGCAGGTGTTTTGTAGTCACCTAAAACAAATAGGAGGAACATATCGGTGAAGTGATGGGCCTTTTCTCAATTTAGGTGACAACTTGGTCCTTAAAAATGTGTTGTTCAGTAGACAGTGGGTCTATAGGCCACTCTAAAATAAATCCTTTAATCTGCTGTAGATTGGATGCTAATTAATCAGTTTGGAGAAGTAAAACAAATTCCTGCAACTACTTAAGATAAATAACCTTCATTTTCTTTATGAATGAACAAATGGACTATTTAAGAAAATGGATATCTTTTTAAAGATGTAATCTCTCATTATGTCCCTGGAAAAACTAATGAGAGCCTATGAGACGTTTGACATAACTGATATTTGCATTTTTCACAAAGAAAGCTCATTTAAAGCACTTTTATGATTTTCGAGAACAAAGTCAACAGTTTTAAAAGTTTGATTTGAATCATTACCAATCAAATCAAATTACTCATAAAGATTATTTGTTTATTTGAAAGATATGGCACCAAGAAATGTCTAATGGGATGCTCCTGGAGAGATTCAACATGGTCATCTTTCAAAGAGAAGTCTGTATAGATTCATGTGACTGTGGACTGTGGTTGAAGAGCTGATGATACATTAAGGATATAACTGCAGTCGTATTGAATAAACTTTCATAACACACACACACATCTTTTCTCCCATAGAAATGCCCATTCTTGTGAGCATAAACCATATTTTAGTTGCTGTGAATACGCAGACCAAACCAGACTCTATTAACATGATGGCAGAGAGAGGACATAGAAGTAGTAGAAATACATCAGAAAAGGTGACTGCAAATCACCAATAAGACAGGCAGCCAGCCCCAAAGTCTGCTCCTCCTCCGCACAGATGACTACTCAGTCCAGGATTCATCATTTCAGGAAGAGAAGCAAAGAGAAAAAAAAAATCTTTAATTGTAAGCAGGGCTGCTCAATGAAGTATGTAAAGAGGCTTCAGTCAGCCTTTTTAAAGCTTAAATTCATTTCGCATTGTCCCAGTAAACTCACGGAAGATGGATGACGCACCCCGTGAAATCCTACACAGCTGAAAGTAGGACAATAAAAGGAGGAGAATGTGGATGGAAATTAAGAGAAATAGTTGGAAAAAGTACAAAATCTCTTTAAGTAAATGTTGGCAGATGGTCCCTCTTATGGTTTTTTTCCCTTTAGTAAAGACGATTTGCTCAGAAAGGAGGATTGTGCACAAAGATAGTGGTCTAAATTACCCTCATTAAGTTTTGGTTCTGGTGATTAACAGGTTTTTATATTTGTTTCAGCAGCATTTCTATGACTATACTTTAATGTGTAATTAGGATTAAACTGAAACAAAAGTTAAAAGTCAAAGTTATCTAAAACAATGATTATATTTAACTTTAAAGTCACCAATTGATGCTTACTGGGCTCCGATCATCTTCATAAAACACACTCGCAAAGACAAAATTTAATTCAACATTGTGTTTTTTATTACAAGGCACAGAAATAATGCTAACATCTTGTTTTTAAGTCTAATTAAAAACTTGTATTGGTTATTTACTATTCTAACATTGGTCTGGTTGGGTCAGCTGGATGTTGAACCACGTAGTGGCTGACTTCACTGAAGGCTGTAGGTCAGCTTCCTGTCTCGGAGGTCAAAGGTGACCAACAGTGAGCGAGGATCCTTCTTGTTTTTACGCACGGTGATCTTTCCCTTGAGCTCTTCCCCTAAAAAAACAATGACAGAGGATCAGTATCAATACACACTTTTGGTAACCACAATACAGACAGTGTTTCCCTTTAATTTGTCACCCAACATAAAGTGTCTCGGTGAGGTGTTGGATCACCACCTACCACCAAAACACTGTGGCATTGATCCCACGAGTAATTGAGTTGATATCTGGTGACTATGAAGGCCAGAGTATATGAATCACATCATTTTCATACTCATCAAATTACTCAGTGGCCTCTCATGCTCTATGGATGAGGGCATTGTCATCCTGGAAGAGACCACTCCCATCAGGATAGAAATGTTTCATCACATGATAAAGGTGATCACTCAGAGCAACTTTGTATTGATTTGGAGTGGATCTAAGTGGATCCAAACTATGCCCCCCATAGCATAACCGAGCCACTAGATCCTCTCACTGTAGGGCTCAAGCATTCAGGCCTGTACCAGGTTTTCCTTTACTGTGTCTCCTGTATATCGACTGTATTTACATATAAAAATCCTGCAACATGTCAATCAGTTCACGAACCTTTCCTGATGAAGGTCTGAACATCGCTAATAAAGTCAGTACAAGTGATCGACAGCACACAGATCTATTTGGTGCTATCGCAGTCAGTTTATTTCTATAGTGCAGAAACTTTGTGTGTTATCTCCTCATCTGTGTCTGAAAAGTGTTCAAACTCACGGAAATCAGATAATGTTGAGTTTAGTTGGAATTATAATTAAGTTTGGTACAGTCGTCCATCTCCGCTGTGCATGAAGCAGGAACTTTTAGTTCAGCCGAACAAACTTCAAACAACTTGTCTGTTTAAATCCAACGTTATTTCAAGTGTGAGGTTTCCCGAGACCACTCACAACAAAACCATTAACACAGGGTTAAAAATAAAAGATGAAATGTCAAGGAGTAAGAGGAAAAAGTGCTCTCAAAATCCTAAAAGATAAATACAAAACGGTTGCCTGCAAAAAGATTAAAGTAGCCAGAGATAGGTTTTTACCCCACATTTCATCTTGAGTGTTTCCAGTCAGGTAGCATTTTTAACAAAGGTGGGTCAGTCTGAAGCATTGGACCACAGCAGAAAAAAAAGTTTAAAAGTTTTTTTTTTTTCCTTTTTTGTTTCTGATGAGTAAGCAACCAGAGTTTTGTGAACATATTTAGTTTAGTGGTAGTCCTCCTCTATATTGAAAATAACAATATAATTGTAAATCACTGTAGCTACAGTAGGCCATATAGAGTCAAACCCACAATCACAACTAATGCAACATTACTCACAGATGTTATGCTTTGCTTAAAGCTAGAGAGGACAAAATATATACTACTGGTTAATATGAACACATTTAACACATTATTGATGCATTTCATGACTTTTTGGCAAATTCTGCCTCCATGTATGTACAGTTATACATGTTCAAGTAAATAAAACTGTTACTCCTTTGATTTCATGCTGATAACAATCCTCAGTATATCGTGACAATAACATCATCTTTACATCACACTTTAAAAAACCCAACCATAAAAAGGCAGAAACTATTTCACTGAGTCAGACATCGATCAATGTGTTCACAATAGAAAAAAAAATTAACAATGATAGATAAAAAACTCTTCCAGCTGCCCTGCAGCAGTGCAGTGCTGCTGAGCTCAGGCCTCTGCAGTGTGAGCAGACATGCACTGCTGCTTATAGAAATGATGATGTGTGTATAAAGGCAATATGGTTTAATATATGTTAATAAGTTAGACTGTAGATGTGTGTATGAATGCAGACCCCGGTGAAATCTCCAGATGGTAGTGAGAAGGAAGTGCGTTTACAGTACGACGCACGAGTGACCGGGAGGCCAAGAGAAAGACGATGATTATGACACATAATCACTCTGATTAACTCCACGTTTGACTGCTGGATGTAAATTAATGTTTATCCAAACGGCAAACAAGCATCCTCTCACCCACCCCTATCCCCCCCACCCCCACCCACTTACCCTCTCTGTACTACACACTCGTCATTGCTGGAAGTGAGAGTAAAACAAAAACATCTCACAGAGCGAGAGGAGTGCTTCTGATCTGATCAAGTGCTGCAGTGCTCTTCTTCTCGTAGCGGCGCAAACCACAGCGGTGCGCTCTGCCCTCATTTTATATAATGCATGTCCAATGGCAATGCAGCATCAACAGGAAGTAGAAGGTATGATGGTACTAGCTTAAACGTAGCTGTAACAGTTACAAGAATCGATATACTAATTCCAAAGGAGTCTGCAGCATCCTAGTTAGCTGCTTTGTGTGCTGGGTAATGATTTATGTAATGATCTTCATCTTATGCTCTTCCTTCCACAAACTATGCATGCTCGCTTGTTTATGTGTTAAAGACCCATCAGGGAGGTGGTTCTAACCCTTCAGAGACCTTATAGTAAAGACACAATCACCATCAGTCCTCAATCTGGTTGAAAGAGGCTGAAGATCTCAGGCTGTGATCTTCTGCACAGTGAGTTAGCCATTCAGGTATTTAACTAAAAAGAGTCCCAATAACAAGGGAGGAGGGCTGCAGAGTTTTAGAAATAATCTCATAAACTCAGTTACAGTATCCTAAATGGAAGGTAATGAATTTGTGAAATATCAATATCAGTAGAAGAAATGGCTGAATTCAGGCCTGTATTTTGTTAATGACGAAAGGATTACCACACCAATGACTTGGTTTGAGAGTCAAAGTTAAGGCTCTTGACATTTCTGGGTCAGGACAACAATCTATAGTTTACAGATAGAAACTTTGTAAGGCTGCAGAATGTAGGCCGTCACAGGAGGCTAGAAAAGACGCTCGTCTGCCCTCTGCTCCATCACAGAACTAATGAACTGGATCAGTAGTCGACACCGTGGATGCAAGACAACCCGACTGTAACACAAAAGGTCACTAACACATGCCTGGTTTGTGCTTTCTCTGCGGCTAAAAACATTGGTGAGCTCGATATACATACGAGGAGGGCTGATGTGTGCGCTCAACCTAAAAAATAAAATGCTGAGTCGATGGTTTCAGCTGGTCTTCCTTCAACTCTCACCTTGGTCCTAATATCAGGTGATGTAAATTTTAATATACTAGCCCTCCTCCATTTCTGGATCCATTCCCTTCAACATCTTTATAGACAACAAACAATCTTCATATGTATCTTTAATTATTTTTATAGGAAATTAGATAAGAAACCTCAATTTCACAGTAGCTGTAATCTGGTGAGTGCAACAGTGCCTGGCGCTCATGGGACGTGGCAGACGGTTGGAGTCAAATTCAAGTTGGCAAAAAGCTGATAAATGTCAAAGGAATAATTGCTTGATCTTTGGTAACCTTTTGTTAAAAAACAACAGAGAAAAAAAAAAGAGGTTTGGGACCAAAGACCTTTGCCCTTAAAATAACTGCAGCAAAACTGTCCAACTAATGCCTCATGTTTCAGATTGAAGTATTAAAACAGGAACTGAGTGTCTTGTTGAGTAGTGGTGCGGCTACAGCAGCTCTACTGCAATCAGTCAAGCCCAAACTCCCAGTGGAAGAGGGTCTCGATGCCTATAGTAAACTGGTGGTCGCTCAGATGCTGGGAGAAAGAGTTAACCATGTGTGGAAATGAGTCGGGGAATGGAACCGGGCTTTTCGCTGCCATGTCGTACATCAACATGCCAGTGTCATTAAGCACAAGCAGACCCACAGAAACAGCTCCACGTAGTCCTTCTCCATGAAATTACACTGGAAATACACAGCCCGCATTAGTGATTCATTTAAACTGTTGTCATTTACATTTTAACCATTTAAAGCTTGCACTCACATCCACAGCTCCATACAGTAAGGGGGGAGGAGCTGAAGTACATCAAGGGTCATCATTTTTAGTTCTGACATATTGTCAGAGAAAACACTACATTTTCTTGAAGGTATCAGTTTCTCTCAAAGGCCCTGTGCAGATATTGAGTATGTCATTCATTAGGTGCGTTTCCACTGCAGGAACTTCGGGGTAATTTTACGGGGCCAGCCCCGTTGGTGCATGTCTCCACTGCAGGAACCTCCCCCACAGGGCCATTTACAGGAACTTTTACGGGGGCCAACGGAGTACCTACTCCAGGGTAGGTACTCCGTTCGGCCCTGAAAAGCTCCTGGGTGGGGCTTGAGGTTAACCCGGCGCATTGATTGCCGTCTACGGCACCGAAGAGATTCAGAGGGGGTTTGTAATCACACAACGATTACGTGGAGACTCTGCAGTGGAGACACGGCCACTGAGAGGGCCGAGTGAGAGGACGGTTCCTGTAAAAGTTCCTACCCCCTCCTTTTACCAGGAACTCCTGCAGTGGAAACGCGGCTATTGGTTGTCTGTTGCAGTGTACGAAGGTGATCATGTCTTCTCAAAAGTTTAACTATTTTCACCTGATCACTGCGAAGCCTTTTCTTCCAATGAGTTTAAAAGTATTAATCCAAAAGGAACATCTTATTATTATCTGATTATTAAGATTTTAATTATCATAGAGAGAGTTAAGTTAACGTCAGATTTGTAGTAAAACTTGACAAAACTATAAACTATGATTTTCTTTTTTTTGGCCATCTGGGGGTCAGCATGATAAGCTGTGAACACATTGACGCAACAGTTCATTAAGTTTTTAAGGAAACAGTTGCCTATTTACGCATCCAGTTGAAACACACCAACATTAACATTCAGAAGTTGTGTGTCTGGCCACTTCCTGAATGTAGGTATCTAATATTCATTCTCTTTTTAGCTCTGGTTTGGTCTCCACCATCTCCCTAAGAACATATCTGGCCCTTTACTAACCAAATGTTTCATTTTCTTACCCAATTAGTTGCCAACTGTGCCTGTGTGCTGCTTAGTGCTGAGCAGGTACCGTGGGGTGGATGAAGGCGTTGACACTGAACCAAATCAATTGAGCTTTAAGTCACAATGCTTCCAGAAATGTAGATCTCTCCTCTAAATACCAAAAACATTTAGATCAGACACTGGGATTCATTTGTCTTATTTGTCCCCCTTTTGACCCCATCCCGGCCACTGGTGATGCTCACAGCTACATTTCAGCCCAGGCCTCTTTGACATCCTCCCTCTTGTTCCAATCTACCTTCCATTTTTTACTTCCCAGGTTTTTTGTGTTCTGTGCAGTGCAAAAAAAAAGTAGAGCTGATGGGCCGTATATCCTGAACATCACACTGCAAACACAAATCCAAGCCTGTGTGTTGAATTACAGCTCTAAAGAAGTCAAGGCTTGGCTCAGCAGCAGTGCTGTTGGACAGCTCAAGGACCTTCAGAGTTCAAACGAGAGAGAGGGAGGTAGGTGGGGTGGGTGAAGTGTTTAAACCGAGCCAGAACAGGTGAGGGCGGGGGGAGGGGGGACAGAGGAGATTGGGAAGAGCTACAGCACGACTCAGGACAGAGGAGGTGAGTCATGAAAGTAGGCGGTGACAAAGACTCACTAACCATCCAATGAAATTCTGGACAAGGACAGACGCCTGTGGCCCTTAGCGCAGGTAACCAGGCCACCGCCTCACCTCGAGGATCATGGGACTTTCTTGCCAAAAAAAAAAAAAAAAAAAAAAAGTGTGACCTCCTTTTTCTCGGTGAACATTAAGTAGGTAAAACAGTGAAAAAAAAAAAAAAAAAAAAGGGGCCCTCCTCTTCAATACTCGAGCTACACAAACACATCAGAGCATGACAAATGATTCGCTGGTTAATTTATTACGCTGCCAGCCGGGAGGATTTGCAGGAATGTTTTGTTCCAGCCTGCTGCGTGCGTTCTCTCTCTTCTGCCGGCACCTCCCACAGAAACGCAGCCTCAGAGTTAATTACTGCTGCACTCGTACAAACACATCAAATAGGATTCAGTCTGGGCCACGATAAATCACAGCAGACAGAGCCTGTATTAAAACAAACCACTGGATGTTTATGCCCGGCCCTCACTACAGCCGATCAGAGCTGAAGGTGCTTCTTAGTCAACACCCAGGAGTAGAGGCCGCTGTGTGTGTGTGTGTGTGTATGGGGAAGTTTTGTCATCTTCAAGGTGACTTTAGTAAGTTTTCTCTTGTATAAAAGTATGCAAGTACTCTTGTGAATTTGAGTGTGTAAAGGAGCGGAGTCGTCGTGCTTTAAAATACACCATAGGACCCTAGCAAGCAGCGCAGTGAACGCTGTTAAAAACTCCATTTCTGGTTTACGGCCCCTGGAGGAGGCTGGGGACTGTCAGGGTGCTGGGGTGGAGCGAGTTCATCAATAACCTCTCCCTCACTTTCTCGCTCTCTCACACACACACACACACACACACACACAAACTCACACTCCTTGCCTTTATTTTCTTCATTCTCTTTAAGTTTTCCTCTTCTTGGCTCACACGTACAGCACGCACAATCTCCGTTTAAGCTCGATTCTGCTCCATTGAAATCATAACTGGCTGATTTTGAGCTCAGGCTGTAAACACATCTGTATCAGTGTGTGTTTCACTAAACCCACAATAGCCCAGATGTTCTGCTGACTGTAAAATGTGGCACAAGGTTACAAAAAGACACTGGGAGAAGATGCAAACTCTGCCAACCAGTGGATTTGCACATTTGACATTTTGGCCTTAAGGTGGTGCTAATGGAGTTCATCGTCTTGGGAGAATTAATGTGCTCAGTGAATGTCAGGGCTATCTGCACTTTAGATCTTGATATTTCTTATGTTCGAATGGAAACTTTAGCCTGATGTAAAAAAATAAATAAATATGTATATATATATATATATATATATATATATATATATTCAGTGGGGTAACAAGATATTTGAGCTTTCATCCAGCGGAGATCATGAATATTCACAACAAATGTAATGAACATCCAATTAATAGTTTTCTGGATATAGTGAAATCTCAATAGTATTTATGTTAGATTATCTTAAAAAACAGAATACAAGTATAATATATAAGTATTGTTTCATATTGCCCATGAAAAGAGACAAAATATACTTCAAATATAGATGAAGGGGTGCACATATACATGCATACTGGTGACAAATTAAAGGAATAACCAACACAGAGAGTTTTTATAAGCCACAAACTGATAAAATAGTTTTAAAGCTTCGTATAAGAGATTGTAACTCTGTTTGAGAAATGAACCAAAGATGAAGCAGCGAGGCCCCAAAGATATTCCCTTATTTAGTGTTTTGATGGTGGTGGAGAATGCAGGAAATGTTAGATCTCCTACAGATGTTCAACTGGTTTGATTTCTGTTAACAGTGAAGGCCATAGCAGATTATTAATAATCCAAACCATTCAGTGACCTCTCGAGTCTACTATGGAAGCATCTGCATTAGTTTCTTTCCACACAAACAAACACGGGTGTGTAAAATAAAACTGAGCAGATGCAGATTTTTCTAAACCACATTCGTCAAAAGAAATCTTCTCGGTGTTGCTCTCCAGTTTCCAGTTTCTGAACGGTGTTAGCATACCGTCGTCCTCGGCGCTGCTCTCAGATTCGTCTGTGTTTATCTGACCCAGCGGAGCCTGTGATAGTGTTTGAGCAGCGTCAGAGGTTTTGAGGTTCTTATCATCGTGGCTGCTGCCAGAGGAGGCTGAGCGTGGCTAAGGGCCGCTGGACATCAAGCGTCTGCGTACCCCCGCAGGTCATTTATTACAGTAGACTCCATCTGATATCTGGTCAGTGAGTGGACAGCCGGCCCCCAGGGCTCATCCATCCTCACGTCACTCGACAGATTCGTGATTCCCATTATGATACTGTGCACAGAGCTTACAGCAGTAATAAAAACTGGATCACTCACACGAGAAGCAAGTGAATACACTGCACTGCAAAGTAATAATTAGCGATTAGACCAGTATTTAGTTAATTAAAGCTTTAACATTTACTGATCTAAACTCATGCTCAGGTAATGAATCTACAAGCTATTTTTTATGGCATCATCTCAAGATGAAGTGGGCAGTGAGTCTGAGCATGGCTGAAGTTAAATAGAAACAGGCTAATCAGTCGAGAGGAAAAGCAATGATGTGAACAACGACAGCTTTCTTTGAACTAGACTGATGCTTATCTGAGCTCTCAAAGATGAGAATGAAGGATTTGACTCTGTCTATTGGGACTCTTTGTTTTTCATCTGTTAGTCGTTTGCTGGATTTTCCATTACTGTGCAGTCCAGAGCAGGCTATCGACTAAAGAACTCGGAGGTTTTATTTACTGTACCTTAACAAATAGAGTGAAATACTTGTCGGTATCAGAAGAAAGACATCAAATTAGAGATACTTACATTTTCTCATATGCCCCACAGGTCTGGCAGCTGTTAGCAGTCCAGTGTCTTATAATGTAACCTCACTGTAATAAAATAATCTCTCGGGTGAATTAGCCCTTATATTCTTCAGACACACACGTCTGTACTGTGTTTGGTGTATTTTAGTGTTCAGCGCCTGCAATTGGCACACTTGTAGCTGTGCAGTCACATTTTTGGTGGCACGCGTTCGTCCACATATGGACAGAAGCAGCTGGTGAAATTTTCGGCACTCATAACTTGGTGGTTATATGGATCGGAAAATGATTATCTGGTCTTAATTTCCAACAGTGACAACTCTCGCACACTAAGAGATGGAAAAATTCCTCTTCAGTCATTTACTTCACGGCAGCAAGTTAAATAACTGAGGAGGAAACTGCAACTTTTTGCTTTAAGCACAGTGTCTGTTTGCATTTTTAATATAACCATTCACCAGTAAAGATATCTTACTGTAGATGAAATTGTATATGGGAATTGAAGAGTAAAATGGGCACATTAGGATGGAAATGTTCTCTATACTATGCTATTGAAAAGAGTGAATTTGTTGGGTAACGGTACCGTTTTTCACCTGATGCACCTTTTTACCTTGAGCACAGTGTCTGATTGTATTTTTAATAGAGTTTAACCTTAAGAATCACAAAAAGAACCACTCACCAGCAAAGATATCTCATCATAAAACAAAAAAAAAAGTAATGTCTTTCTATAAACTGCAGATGAAAGTGTGTTATATCAGTTTGTATATGGAATTGAAGAGTGAAATATCACATTAGGTTGGAAACATTCTCTATACTATTGAAAAAAAGTAGATTGGATCTTACCTGTTTAGTTTAAGATTCCACTACAGTAAGAAATATATTTGGTCGATGACATTTTTACTACAGACCAACAGCAGCGAGGTGAACTTCACAAATAAACATTGGAAGATGCTGTGTCATGCTCGCCCCGGAGTTTGAAGGTGCGTAACATTATTTCAGAGAGCGTCCGCCCAGCTGTCTCACAGATAGCTGCACCGGTTAATAACATTTAAATCTGCTGATCTGCTGATGATACACTGACTATAAATATTTCACTGGTCAGTTACAAAGCTCCACTCGTGTAAAGTGTCATGATTCTGAGGCCTGTGATCGGCTATCAGATGAAGTTTTACACGCTGTCTCTGATGGCTGAATGCGATTTATTTTGATCCCTCGCTGTCTCCGTGGGTGACAGATAACGGGTGTCAACCAGTCTGACTACATCTCCACTGCAGACAGATTACCTGCCGCAGCTTGCTATGACGCACCGCCGAGGTGTTAAAGTAGAACATAAAAACACACAAATACAATCATATAGAACATTTAAACACCCTACATACAACAGAAACCTAAACTCGACACAAAGCTATGAAGTAGTGTGTTTCTGAGTGGAGTTTACTGACCTGCCTGGACAGAAACAGGCCTCTCCAGTAGGAAGACTGTCTGTTTCCAGTGTGTCTTTGTGACCTGAGGACCTGTGGAAAACATCACCTGAAAGGACAATATGTCAAAAGAAAAACATGATGAGTTGAAACATCACAAAACACTATCACACTATCTAATTCTTAAACTTCATTAGCCTCAAGCCTTTCCAGGTAATTAAAAAGTTTGTAGTAATGGAAAAAAAATGTCAGATTTCTGAAGCTTGTCATGACGGTGTAAAGGTCCTAAAAAGGTGGTTTTGGAACAACTGTGTTAACATATGGCAGACATAGCTACAGCTCATTATTTTCATTGTATTACAAAAATTGATTTTGACTTTTAACTCTGTGGTTAAATTATTATTATTCTCGCAGCCAAAAACAAACAACAGCTTGAGGATGTTTGAGGACATAAATTCTGGGTGTAAACCAGTTTAAACTGATCTACTAAAAAATCTGGATATTTTTAGTGAAAACTGGTAAAAATTGAAATGGCAGATCTTAATGAGAACCATGCTATAAAAAAAGAGCAATACTATTTAAAAGCAGAAAGAAAAAGTTGAGAAATAAAGTTGGAAGAACTCACAGTGTCACATTTTCAAGGAAAAAACTAAGTGAAAACTTACTGATGGTCCTAAAGGAATTTAGATTTAATGAAGCTGTAAAAAGTGTCATCAATCTTCTATTTCATAGTTTCTGTTACAATCAGTCTACTCTACAAGCATGTGTGTAGAGATCGTCTATAATTTAGTCTGCATTATAAACTGAAATCTAACTGCACTGCGTTTATGAAGCACACAGATAATCTCATGTTACATTGTCACATCTTTACTTCCCAATGGAGATTATAATTAACTGAATCATCTACAACATGAGTCTTGACTCTCAGGTACAATACAAGGCACTCAAAAGGCAAGTCTGTGTGTTGCTCACAGAGCTTGGCATCGGCTGTTCCAACTGGCCGGCTCTGCTGGGTAAGTGCTTATATCAGCAGTAGGCTAGGATGCCCGTCGATTGCCAGCGAACGCCTCAGGGAGGAGGAACACGCTAAAGCGTGAACATAATTGAGTTTCCGTTAAATGGCTTGGCTGTTGCCGCTGCCGCTTACCTTGTTGCTGCAGCCTTTGTCAAAGAAAATGTCAAAGTAGCCGACAATTGCCTGCAATGAAATATGAGGGGCGTGTTAGAATGTGACAGTACAATAAACCCCTGGATTTGTTTGACTACACTGCAACTCTGACACGTAGAGCCGAGAGAGAGGAACAAGGCAGAACACGTCTCAGGTTTTAATGAGCAAAATAAGCTTAAAGAGCTGCTGTGTGTGGAGTAAAGCAGTAAAACCAAACTGTGAACAACATTTAATGCTAAAATACTCAATACTTGATATAACTGCAGTATTTTTACCTCATAGTCTTACCTTGAATGTAACATACACTTCTGATAATTTGCTTGCCATGCATACCACTGCCATTGATGAAAATGTGTGTGTGTGTGTAATGTGTTAGGTGAGTGTGTGTGTAGACTAGCGAATTGTATTATCGATGTGAGAACTGTACTCCATTTTTCTTCAACCCTCCTTCGACCCAAAACCAACTTGGTTTCTCATTCGGGCTGAGTCAACAACACGTCCCATGTGCTCCCTCTCACCCCATCTGGGAGACTTGTCACCGGACAAAAGAAATAAATTACAAGGCAGCCGCCGACAACACTGAGGCATTTTTGCTGACAATAAAAAAAATAAAATCCAGCTTGGTATATAATATTAGCAAAGGTGGCTTTTTTTTAAGTGACAGTGTTGCAGCAATGTGGAAAACATTCAGCAGAGTGGAGGAATTGCTGAAGGAAAAGTGATTCTGTTCTGACTAAATATTTTACAGAATTATGCCAATTATGGGAAATAAATTAGACAACTTAAGAATAAACCACACAGGCTGAAGCTTCACAAAGGCTCATTTTAGCTCTTAAATTCATCCAGACGTGATATCCACTTTTTCCTTAGGTTAGTTATTTAATCCATCTACTGCATGGATGTGTGTGTCTGTGTGTTCTTGAGTCACCCATAAAAAGAAAATTCCACGTTATGTAGTTTTTAAATGTGCTGCCTGCTGGTGAGGATTTACAGAGCTATGAACACATCTGAGTGAAAACCAATTCACACACCTAAAAACAAACTGAGAGAAGTCCAGAGGGCCCAGACTGCCTGTAGGTGACCGTTGTCTGATATGTGAGGTAAAAACCAACCCCCCCAGGGTTGTTTTCCTCCCATTCCCCCCCCTCTCCATTGGAGGAACAGAGGCACTATCAATCTCAGGAGCACACTTGTAGTGGCAATGATGCAGAACTAATAGCTTTTAATACTGACGCAGCTGACAACTTGGAGGCCGGCTCTCAGAGACAAAGAAGAGCCGAATCAATGCAAGAGAGAGAGAGAGAGGGAAACGGAGGAGGGGGCAGGAGGAGAGAGGAGAGAGGAGAGGAGGAAAGAGAGTGGTTAGGACAGGAAAACAGAGAGAAGGGGGACATAGGAAGTTGAAAGGGAGGGATGAAGGAGCATGTATCATGATGTCAAAACTGGGGAGGGGGTTGGTTTCATAGGCTTTTCTTGTTGGTTTTTAACACTTAGAGAGGCAGAATACAGTAGAAACTGAGCCCATTTTTTTTCACGATACAGAACACACACATAGAAACACACAAGCAGACTTGATAATCATGATGCCATCAGTCCGCATGTTTTACACACTCCCTTCACTGAGGCTTCAATCACCCTTTATCGACTCAGACAGGCAGGGGCGGCACCGCTAGCTCACAGCTAAACCGCCAGAAAAAGGATCCAAAGTGGATAAAAGAGCATGTCAACCCAATGCAATTATGGCTTTTAATGAACGCTACAGAGACGCTCGGTGCTGAGGTAATTAGGAAATTAGCCGTAATTACTCGTCAGGCAGAGAGAATTCACCTCTCTCAGCCGGCGAGGCAGAGATCATCCTCACCGCGCCTCGCTGATGACAAGCCCTCATAAGCGAGATTGATTGTCACTTCTTGCGTGGTGCAACTTTCACACACTGCAGCGAGGCGGGGGAATTAAAATTTTGGGGGCCACGGAGTGAAACTTACACACACAAAAACATGCAGCGAAGTTCAGTCCTTCACTGCCCCGTTAAAAGAGGAATGTAAAGGAATCGTATAGGAAGTATAGGATGGAGTTCAGACCAAGCCGAGCTAATCAGAGCCTTTTAATACATTTTGATTTAAACTGTGCAGAGGAAGAGAGATTATCAAACCTTTTGGGGGTCTTTTCAAAGAATTTAATGATAGCTTTTATGACTGCTCATATAATGGTAGCGAGACTCAAAATTTTAAACAGATGGAGAGACTGGAGTTTTTATGTTCTTCTGGTGCCACTGTGATATTATAAGCATTAAAACACCTTAAAAAAGTATCTGCTCATGAAGTTCAAGTTCCACCACACAAACACTAATGTATGTAAAGTGATAAACACAAGCTGATGTTTAGGATACTTAAAGCTGTATTGACACATTTTTGGTCACCTTGAGGCAAATTAATATCAGAGCTAGTGGAAAGATATAAAACCTTCACCATTTTACAACACCTGAGTATAATATCTTGTTTTTGGCTGCTAGACTTTTTCATCTAGTCACCAACTTAGTTTGGTGCTGTATTAACTCATTTTTGGCCATTCTGAGGCAATCAGAACTACCTGAAAGATATAAAAGATATAAAACCTCCACCATATCACAGCTAGAAGAACTTGTGACAAATACCTGAGAAAAATATATGGTTCTTTGGCTACTAGACTTTCCTCTCCTAGTCACCAACTTAGTTTGCTGTTTGGTGTTGGGAAGGTAGTGCAGCTGCCCAATACTGCTGTAAACAGGGTTGATGAGAGACTGAACCATTCAGTAAAAATGTTGGAAAACCAAAACTAGTGAGCTAAATGAATCTAAAAAGCTCCAAAAAGATGCAGAGTTGGTTATAATTGTCCAAATTCAGCACAATGAGGAACTTTCACACCCCATAAAGTGATGAGAAATTAATGTTGTCCTCTTGAGCTTTATTTAATGTGAGGATGAGAAGAAACCTTGCAGTTAAAAACTTTATATCCTCACATCCCTACGTTCAAAAGTTCCACTAATTTATGCTAATTTTAACAACCCTTTGTAATCTATCTCCTACAGATTATGGCATTTGTGAGGGAGGAAGGGTTAAAAAAGAAAAAAAGAGAGGGAGAAAGAGAGCAAGAGAGAGAGAGAAGAAATGACAAGGAAAAGAAAGGGTAAACTTAAGATATAGAGACACATACACACACCCACACACACCAAAAACAGGACAAATCAGAATGAACGCTTTTTATTTTCATCAGCGTTTAGCCTTGGGCCCCGGCTCTGTCTGTGATAAGTGATGACAGTGGGCTTCCTGATGGCCCACGGAGGAGGCTCCGCAACACTGCAGCTCTCCGGCCCCCATTCTCTGGGAAGAGCGGGGGGGAAAATTAATAATTATCATCATGGATAACACCAACAGGGAGCAATTCATCATCGCTCCCCTTTCGCCCGGCTGTGTGTCAGCGAGCCGCGTGGCCCGACCAGATACTATTATACAACGGTGGGGTGGGGGGACGCAGGAAGGAGGGGGGGGTTAAGGGCTGGGAGAGGGAAGGGTGCTGGGAGGGAAAGGAGAGGGGGCTAATGCGCTTTTGATGGGGTTTATCCAGGCGTGGAGGCTTCAAGCACGACCACCTCACGGGTGGATTGGTGTGAATTCCCTCCCTCCACCTCCTCTGTCTCTCTGCCCGACTGCTGCCGCTACAGTGAGGTGGAGCGTGAATCGGCCTCGGCTACAGCCTTCCCTCCAGCCGGGGTGCCTCGCTCACGATGCCTCTCACACAAACACACAAACAACTGTACTGTAACAGTCGGTGAAGGTCCTGATTCAAGCTGTGCAAAGCTGTCTGGTGAGCTGCATCGCTGAGCTTTGTTCAGCAGATCTCAAGGAATTAAAAGAATTTGGAGACAGTAGAGAAGACGATAGTGGACATGAAAATTGGTGGTGTTAAACGGGACATAAAATGCTTTTTTGTGATTTTGTTATTTTTATACAGTATATAAAGTTATAAAGTCAGATGTCTATGTTAAACATGCTCAAAGTGCCAAAACTGCTGTGAACACATCAGTTTTCTCCTCCGATTTTCTCCTCGAGATGACATCAGATTGAGGATTTCCATTTCGAGTAAAGAACATGAAAAAGCAGTGAAATCCTGCTACTGTCTGTTCACGTAGCCTCCAGAACTGGAGAAGGTCTATTGAAGGGCAACTTCCTAAATCTGGCCAATCAGAACAGAGTGGGCTCTTCAGGAGGGGGAGGGGCTTAAAGAGACAGGAGTTAAAACGGCCTGTTTCAGACAGACGCTGAACTGAGGGGCTGCTCAAAGGACCAGTATGAGATATATAAGACTTTTTTGAACTGCAAATCATGCACAGATATTGCAGTAGAGCCCCAAAATATAAACATAGACCTGGAAACGTGCATGAAATATCCCCTTTCACCTATTTACATCTTTTCCAGTAATTCCAGTATTTGTCAGCCTCTCTTTTTCCCCCTAATAATTACTATTAGTCATTCTAACTTTAGGAATTACTCTGACATTAAGGCAAGGAGCTAAAAACTTCCTTCTTATCTGAGTCTTTGAGTGTTCCCGAAAGTAGACACAGAAAGTTGAATTCCTTTCATGGTTTGTAAGTACAGTCTAGTTTGTTTTGATTAGTGCGAGCGAGGCAGTGATCTGCATTCAATTTTGCATATTTGAAGGCAAGCCAAACATTAGCAAACCCAAGAAAATAGGTTGTGTCAGTAAGTTTCCAATTTGCAAAAATAAAATGACACTCTAGCGATAACGAGTGACTCTAGTTGTGACGAATGACCCTGCAGCCGCTACAATATATAGTTTGCTATAACAGCAATATGGATTTCTAGAGAACTACTCCCCTGGTTTACTTTCAAGTGTTGAGCTCATTGACCTGTGTCTGAGATCATTTCCATTGAATTTAGGTTTTTTTGGAAAGTAGTAGGGGGCTGGCACTCCTCGACCAATAAAAGGTTCTTGCTGGAGTCTCATTGTTCCAATTCTCACGAACATAGGTGGTGAATAACTTCTAACAATCATAATGGACGAAAAGAACAGCACTGTGAAGAAGAGCAGCCCTCATATGTGCTTATACTGTTATATATTCTTAGTCTGTGGTGCAATGCATTCTTGGAGGCGTCTACTATGAAGTCGTGTATATAATCTTTTCTCTAACCATTATCCCTCTCAGTGACGGCCCACATTTCCCACAGTGTCTCCAAACAACACCCCAACAAGCCTGAAATTGATACATTAGGCTCATGTTGGATGATAACGAAAGAGTGAGGTTGTTTTTAGTTGAGAAAAATTTCACCCCTCGCTCAAAAGACATACATCTTGTAGCTGCAGGGCATCTGGTCTTTTATTGCTGCTGCTGCTTGTGTGTGTGTGGACATTGGTCTATGTCTCCTCTGTTGTGGTTTTTCATTTAAAAAACTGGCACAAATGCTAAAGGCTTTTCAGCTGCTGCTCCTCTTGTCAAGTTTCTGAAGCTGCAGTTCCTCTTGTTGCCACTAGATGCTGGAAAATCCTAGAAAACCCTAACTATATATTTAGAAGAAATCGTCATATCTTCTACTGTAACTGGATGATTTTTACAACTTCAGGGTTCTGGGTTCATCTCCTAGAAGTAGTACTTATGTTATGCTTCCCATGTTGTTGATATCAGGAGTTAAACCTCAATCTCTGGTGTTGTGGTAGACAGTAACTTCACCACCTCAGCCTCCAGCCTAACCCACTTATCAAAAGATGGGCCTTACCTTTGCAATTAGATTTCAAACCTACAGTAATATCAAGGATGTTGACATAAATCACTTTGCTGAACATTTGCTGATAATCCGTCAGAGGAAATAGTCTGCTGAAACCATTCTTGTTGACAGTCAGCTGATACCTCAGTTTAAAAATGCTATGAACTTCCACATTGAAGAGAGAGTGGATTTTTCCATTAACAATTCTCCTGCTAATGTGATGAAAATCGTCCTTGAAGTTTGACGAGTGCCTGCCCTGTCAAGTCCAGAAGGCCATGCCCGTCCCCCCTCACACACTCACACACTCACACACACAATTTAAATATGATGGAAAGCAGGTGAGAGATGGATTGCGGGGACGTTTTTTCCCCTCTGTAGCGCTACAGTAGCTACGTCAGCAGCAGTGAGACAGCAGTGTTAAAATTAATTACACACAGAAACTTATTCTCTCCTGTCCTGCCACGCTATCAGCGTACATCATTTTCTGCCTTTAGGAAAAGGATGAGAGATTTTTTTGCTCCCTGTTCTCCAGTTCAAGTAAATGGATCACGACTAGAGGAGATTTGTGGGGGCTAAAGTGAGAAAAGGCAAAGATAGAGATGTCCTGAGAACTATTTAGATTCAAGTTTCAGCAAATATACAGTCATTCTTCATTTTTTTATGACTGTTTTTTTCCTACTTTGTCAATTTTGATAGTTATGCACCATAAAAAGCCAACAAAAACGCAAATGAAAACCTACTTGACAATAAACCTGCTACTATCCTTTATGTGACTTTGCAGTTTGTAAAAGCAGGCACGCTGTATACAAGGCGCAAAGCATGTGAGATATATATAAAGAAAAAAAAGGAGGTAAGAAAAAGGAGGGTTAAAAAAAGCGAGAGTGAGAGGATTTGTCTTGTGCGTGAACGGCGCAGACGCAGGGGTTGTGCTGTTCATTTAATGCAAGGTTAGGCAGCCTGAGCTGATGAATGGACTGTCGACAGGAGAACAAAAGCAGGCGCTCCATCACAGGACGGCAGGCGCAGCAGCTCTCCCTCACCAATCCCCGAGCACTGGTCCAGGAGCGGTTTACCCTTCACACATCCTAACCTTAACTACTACCAAGGAGCTGCAGCCAATACTGACTACAGATCAGTATCTTTATGGTAACAACACACGACTCCTGCAGGTCAATAATGCATCTGTAAATCCTGAGACAAGCAGACTGGAAGCTGGAAGGTGAGTGGCTAAATTGTAGACTCTGTAGTAGTACCATCTACACAGAATACCAGCATTATAAAAAAGAAAACAGAAACCCCTGGATAAGACGAGTGTGATAGCATGCCTGAATGATGAATCTCATACTGTACATGAGATACCAAGACACGTGTACAGTCTGGCATATCGTGCTTACCAAATAATGATGTGATGAGAAGCATGAAATAGGAGAAAGAAAGCAGGTAAAAAAAAGTAGTTGGGCAACCTGGGAAAAATGACACCTTCTTATATGATCCCATCATCTGCTTTACTGCAGCATTCCCCTGAACATGACTAGACTTACATCCTAGAAATAGAAACTGAATGTTTTCAATTACAGAGCAGGGAGAGACAGGAAAAAATGAGAGGATGTTTACAAATCCCATTAAATCCACCAGCCTACCCAAGGAGCACAGGCCAGATAATAACCACCTATTGATTAACCATTAAACCAATACACCAGACAGCGCAGTAACACTGCAGCACAACACAAAGCTGCTCCAACACAATGGGATTTATTTATTTATTTATCTTTTTACTACAGACAGATCACTTCTCAGGGCTGCAGTATTGAGGCTGCTCTGTAGTCGGCAGGTGGCTGCTGGTTCCTTGGAGAGCAATGTGGCTGAGACACAGGAGGAAGTTCAGGGGAGGTAGGTGGGTGGGTGGAGGGGCCTAAGAGGGGGGGGGGGGTTGATGGTGGCTGCCAGCGCCCTCACCAAATAGACTCATAAACCATTTTCCATGCTTTGGTGCCTTTAGCTGACCCTCACTGAGGACACACACTTTAGTTTTGTGTTGCAGTCGTTGGTCAAGCTGATCTACACATCACAACTCAAAAGGTTCAGACAGCTTTCAGATTAACCATGTGGGAGTCATATTTTCTATTTTTGTCTTTTATTTAAATATCTAAACATTATCAGTATAAAAAACAAATGACAAATGTATGTATATATGTAAATATTTAAATCAAAATCTAATTATAAGGCTATCATTTGCAGTACAAACATGTAATTTAACATTTCTAGGGGTTTTACTAGAAAGGACTACAGCTGATGTCTAACTTATAACATTTTCTGCACATCTGCCCACTTTTTCTTGTCACTTGTTATTAGTAGTGTATCTTACAGTTGTGATGTGACACTGGTAATTGTTTCAGTAGTACTGGGCAGCTTGGCAGATATCAGTCTGGGTGCACATACAGCTGTGTAATGTAAAAGATGTAAGAAAAAGGACAATCTCATCTAAATTAGTCGATTTAATACAGTTCTGCTTTGATTTACCGCACAGATACATGGATGTACTTGGCATTTTGCCAGTAAAAAAATGTGTTATATTTGATATCCTTTAACGTATCTTAAAGGTTAATAATTTTGTATAATATTATATTATGTAAATTTGTGTGCACGATTAAGTGTGCTTTGTTTTTATGTTTCTATATTGCCCTTATTTTAATATATTATATTTCATGTGTTCTTATGAAGCATGTACAGTATTGGTGCTCCTGTTTTAATATATTTTATGTGTCTTTTGTAGCTGTCATTACGCCTGTCCTGGGGACTGCAGTTGAAAAGTAGCCAACATGTTTAAACTGGTACATTTACAGAAATATTTAATAATGTACACTGTCCCTGTAACATTAAACTGTACTAAATAAATAAATAATCTTGATTTAACAAATTGAGCAATCCAAAAACACCATTTTCACACCTATCAAAGGATGAACATATGATTATAAAATATGTAGTCCATTATCAGATGGTACCACACATTCATTATGAACCTGTAGTAATCATGTAAACACTGTTTCCTCCACTTTCGTGAGTGACGAAGAGGCAAAGGAAGGACCTCAAACAGAACTACAGAACCTCCATATACAAACTCCGAAAAACTCAAATGCAAAACCTTATCCCTTCTTTAGTCATACCATGAAATAAGGTCATTTTAAAAGGATCAGTACACCCAAATCATATAAAAAGGTCTCACAGCAACAGAGCCATGCGGTCACTCTTGGTGAGATTTATCACAAACATGCTAAAAAAACCCTTAAAGAAAGCATCTCTTGAATAAAATATGGCTACATTTATACAAGTAAACATGGCCATAATGTCTGTCTAAAATATCAGGAACTACCCTTTGGCTCAGTGGAAATATGATCGGGATTGACATTTTTTCTTCCCATGACCTACAGCAACTCACATGCTCCAAGAATGTGAGGTAGGTTGTGAATGAGTAAGTGTTTTTTGGTGTTTGTGACAATGACAGGGCAAGCACGATGAGAACATTTACAATGTTATATGACATGTAATTCAAAGTCGCATTAGCCTCAGTGTTCGGATTCGATTGGAAACTCTATTAAATATCCGACTGACAGACATTCTCTTAAATACAGACACATAATCCATCAACATGAGCTGACTGATGTCTCTGCTGTTTGTTCTGCCTCGTTCCTCGCACACAATTTCTCTGATAAATGACAGGTGCTAACAGTGGATGAGAAAACTTTTGTTTCCAGTCAAGTTTATTTGTGTATCCCTTAATGTTTAAGACTAAATTAGAAAAAATGATCTTAAAAACTATGGGATTTTTCTTCAAAATGCTTTTTTTGTTCATTTGAGATCTCAGCAACATAAAAAATGAAACATTAAGTTAGTGATTGATTACTTCAAAGGTATTGTATTCTCTACTTGGAAATAATTAACAACAAAAATATCATTTTAAGATAATTTTGAGACTAAAACTAAAAATTTATCAACTTTACAAACTTTTCCATAGCAATAATATTATGGGTGGCTCATGGCGTAAGTGTCTGTATGTGTGTGTGTGTGTGTAACTTACCGTGCATTCTGTGGATTTTGTTATCTTCAAGCAGAAATCTGATGCAAACTCCAGCTCAGATAGACACACTTTGTTACAGTCAATCGTCTGTAAAGAATCAAAAACACACACACATCATCATGACCTCACAAATGTACAACAGAAGAAGAAACAAACATGGCTGGACTTTCTGACTGCAGTGAGAAAAAAGGATCTGAAAGTTGTGACCATTTTTTCGAGTATTTGAATTTTATAAATGGTCCGCTGTTCCGTATCGGCCCCAAAAAAACAGAATTGGTTGCGCCCTACATCTGACTGTGTTGTTTTTGGTAATGTGATCTCAGCAACTACTTTGGTGAGTACAATGGAAATCCTAACTGATGATGACAGCTTCAAAAAAATAAAACCCAAGTTGTAATGCCCTTTAGTTTTCCTTTAAGTCTTTTCTTTAGGAAAATGGTTACACCTGAAAAACAACTTACACCTTGAAGACAACTGGTATCAGTGTATATATCTCCAAAAAAACAAGTCTAAATGTGTTAAAGAGGATTCCCTTCTTAACCTGATGATTATAAACCATCTTTCTCATTTACTTGGTGATTGAGTTAAATTTATACCCAGCACGCAACATTATAGATGACAGATTATAGGATTAAGGCTCAGTTTTTGCTATTGATGAAAAAAAAGCCTAACAAAACCTTTGACACAATAAATATGTATAATCTTGGGCAGGTGAGGCATTCAGATTATGAATTGCACCTTTAAGAGACAGTTTGGAGAAACACACTCCCTTAGAAAAATAACCGAAACATGAAACACATTACATAAGGCAGGTTTAAAGCAGCTTAAAACGATTGTAAGTTTAACATTACTCAAATTGAACATTCCTATCTTGGTTTAAGAGAAGAAGAAAAAAAAAACCCATCTGTTTTGCAGGAATGTATAATTCCATGAGAGGGCTCTCAATTTTACGGAGTAGCAGCCAGCCTTAATGGAATGTTATTGGATCGTATCAACGGGAGGCAATAGATGAGAGTCCATGTAATTTGGGCAGAGGGGCTGTCTATTTGTCACTGGAGGGGAGAAACTATCGATTAGAGGATTCAAATTCCATTATATCAAGTTCTCCTCTCATTCATCACATCCACAGATGGGTGGAGGGACATGCTGCTTAGCAAACAGGCCAACCAGTGAGGAAACACACGATGGTACGAGAGACAAGAGGGAAGAGAGCGCTACGACACGGAAAGATTCAGAGGAGGTATCTATGTTTAAATGTGGGACTTTGTGTGTGTGTTTTTTTGTTTTATCTCTGTGTAATGTTTGTGTGTGTGTGTGTATGTGTGTGTGGAGACTGCTCTATCCGCAGGGAAGCTGAGAGTAATGAAGTTTCCTTAAGAGGAATTTAAACAAGGATTAGACATATCAATCACCGAAGCACTACAGCATCACCACAAACACCTCCAGGGCCCTATCGCTCTCATCGCGGCTAACCCCTGCTCTCATTCTCTGTCTATATCCCAACAGCTTGGACCCCACATACTCTATTTCTCCTGTGTATAGTGTAGCTGTAGCTGTAGCTGTAGCTGTGTGTGTGTCTGTGTGTGTGTGTGTGTGTGTGTGTGTGTGTGTGTGTGTGTGTGTGTGTGTGTGTGTGTGTGTGTGTGTGTGTGCCAAGAAAACACACACACACACACTGTAACATTAGGATCAGACTGACATATCGGTTTGCCAATATGTTGGTACTGATACAGCTGTTAAAAATCAGAGAGTTGGGAGATTTGGTGAGTTTGTGACACTAACAGATAACAAAATTGAAGATACAACCCTGCACTGAAAGTTTAGTTTGGAGGAAATCTTTTGAGGAATCATTTCATCTTTGCTTTTTTATTTATTGTTTTTTTTATTAGTAATGGTTAATATCATCGGTTTGTCCTCTTTGAGCATCAAGTGCTACTCAAAGCCCAAAGTTTAAAGTGACTCTCAGCAACAACCCCTCCTCCCTCCTATGTCCCACCCTCGCACTCCCTTCCCCTCCACCACCACCCCCCTCCCCCTCCGCGAACGACAATAGTTTTCTGATATAGTTTTCTTTTTCCCCATGGGAGCGGCTGGAGGTGGAAGCCGTGGCTCCAAATTTGGTTTGGAGGGAATCTTTAGGGGAAACATTTGATTTTGTTTTTTTGAAATATATTTTTTAATGGTTAATATCATCGTGCTTTCCTAGATTGTGTTTGTATGACTTTAAGAGGCCAGAAGAGGTCAAACTATACAGTACATCACATGACATAGATAACTGCATAGGAGAATTTTGTACTTATTTCCAGTAAACACCCTGTGAAGCCTGTTCTCTTACCAAGAAATACACATTTTCTCAGTCCTTAGTGAAACAGTTTATCACATGGTTAAACAGAGTTCATACAACTTCACCCTGACCCACTGGGTTAAGCCAGTTAAATTTGTGTTAGTGTTACTTAATAAAACACAGAAATACAAACGCAATTGAACCCTATTCATTTTACTTCCTTGAAAAACATAATCGTTAATTTATTATTTTTTTAAATCCACGTTTAGGCCCCACAGTACAGCTAATAATACGCCAAATTATAGAGAACAGTCACTCAAATTAATGTGATTGTCATATTAGAGACACGATATTGGTTTAACATATCAGCTAATTGCAGTTTCAAATCATTAATAATTACTGGATATTGTAGAGTGTTGCAGTATATATATTCTCTAAGCATGTTTACCTGTATGACTGTAGGTTCAGAGATGAGTGTGTCTGCGTTCAGCACTTCCACCACAGCCTCGGGTACCACCGCCTTCTTCATACATGCCATGTTGAAGCCGTACACGTCATCCCAGAAAGCAATGCGGTCTTTGTGTTTCTGTGTGTCTCCCACTGCTGCCAGGCTGATGTTACAAAGGTCTGGATAGACTGCGGAGAGAGAAACGAGAGGAGCAAAGGGAGTCAAGGACTGATTAAGCACAACAGCACGATTACTGCAGTTGTTTTCTTGACATTCAGATCACAAGGTGAAATGGCAAAATCCCCGGGACAGATGACTGATTGAACTGATCAGCTGTCTTTGAACCCCAGACCAAAATGGCTTAGAGCATTGACTGGAAATAGGGTCGAAGGTCACTGACCAGGTGTCACTGGATGTTAAGAGAAAGATCAAGGAGGACATATCCAACAAAGGTCCTCCTTGAGTAGTGACATGTTATGATGTGAAAGGTTAAAATGCTTAAAATGATAGTTATGCTGACATGTCTGTTTGGGTGTAATAATGCATCAAGTATTCATAACAACTCCTAGAAGTCAGTATGAAACAGTTTAAGTATTCGCCCCACTCTTTAGGGCCTGTGTATCTTTATCAAGTGTGAGTGTGCCTTTAAAGAAATTTCGAAAATGCTATATAGAGAGTTGTGTCTTTCCACATTGAAGTCAAGTGCAAAAGATAAAATTGCCATGTGTGCACATTTTTGACTGACAACATTGGAGACAGCCCCATTCACTGAAGAAGACTGTGAGATGCCATTGAAGGTCCAAAAAATGAGTAATGACACCTTTGATTTTAGATGTTGTATGCCTTATTGGCAGATCCCACACATCAAACACCTCAGCAGTGGAGAGACCCCCAAAAAAGGTCTTTGAAACTGTTATATAACCCAAAATGTTGCTTAAAACTCCTAAAAGAAACAAGACACTATTACTGTAAAGTTACCTGATCTGCAGTGAGTAAATCATTTCACATTATGCCCGAAACCAAAGACCATTAATCATAACTAAAAGGAAAAGGGCGGCTAAATTTGGTTTCCATGCACGTCTATTCTAAGTGCTGCGACATCCTTAATATCAACAAATTTAATGTCACACAACCCTTTCAACAAATGTAATTGCAGGAAGTCTTTAACATCTTGTGGGTGTGGAGCTCTGCATCAATTTCTTGAGGCTGCTGTAATGACTGTATCCATCACGTGCGCACAAAACATGACCTGATTTTTGTCCTACTTTCTAACTTCATTCTCTGTACAGCACTTATTTACAACACCAATTGATAGAGTACAAATATAAGAGTAAGTACATACAGCAGGCAGGTAAATTATGAGACTCAAATGTGGACAACTGGACCAAGTTATACTAAGATTGTTGAACATTTTATTTCAAAACCCTGAGATTTAATATGTTGATGTTGCTATAAGAGCCCTCAGTTTTCTCAGCAGGCTTTGCAGAAAAAAGGATATGGATAACACTTATTGCCAACAAATCTGATGTTGAGAGCCAAACCAACAATGAACTGATCTACTAACATGTATTGTGTGTGTATCCAAAGCCTGATATGTGTTGTTCTGCTGTGTCAGACCTCCATTACTGTCCAAAAACTGCTAAAAACATGTCATTGAGCTACATTGATGCACTCTGTGACAAGTTCCTTTATTATTTTGTTAAAAAAAAAAAAAAAAATCAGCATCAGAGTATTTTCACATCTAAATCCCAGTATTTTGTCTTCCTTTAGAATGATTTCATTTTCAAAAGTTCCTCTATTCAAATTTGACTTTGGACGTGTAGCTAGCGACACCAGCCATATAAAACTGCAGCTCACTGTTCATAGGTTGTAGGAGCTAAGAGACGAATATGGAGAGAGGTTCATTTCTAAAACCATGAGGCTGAGGTTCATCTCTACTTCGTCCTCCTCCTGATCTAACAACAGGTGATGGAGGTGTGCGTAAAGCCAACAGTCCTTTGTAGCTCAATTTCTTTCTGCAGATCTGTATCACGCTAAACTCTAAGCCACTCCAACTTTTAGCAGCCCAGTCAAATGCAAAGGATTTCATTTAATCCCCACTTAAATGCTCAAATATTCAGTTTCACTGAGATATTTGTCAAAGACGCTCCAACATCTGTTTCATGAGACCTTAAAATGGGATATAAAAGCAATGAGTACACAAAAAGTGGAAAGGCTGACACGTTTTGAGGTTTACAACAGTCTCTGTAAGACCTCAGAGAAATGACTGCTGCTGTAATACAGTTTGCTGTTTCTGTGGTCAAACAAGGTTCAAGGAGTTTTGTTTTTAGCTGACTGACAAAATGACAAAAAATAGAAGCACGTCAATAACTTTGAAACTGTGCTTCGAGCTAAATTTTTCAAAGCTATGACGACTGAGCATGGGCAGTGATTACATCATTACATAACAGTCTACTAAATGAACATTATCCACGTCTTAAAATGAGCATTAAACATGAGCCTTAATGTCTTTTCTGAGTGTTTTCACATCTGAATAGATTCCTTTGTATGGTTAATTTGCTTGGTGATTAAGCCAGAGCTGAGATGCTTGAAGCCATTGGTATCCCTACTGTGAAGTAACATTAGCCAAGACTGAGGCCTAGGGCCTAAACTAGAGCTTAGAAATCAGCTTGGAGTGAGATTTCTTCTCATGGTGGTGGGAGAGAGGGGGTATTTGGTGTTTACCCACTGAATATTGAACCACCTGTGACTAACGTTAGTATAACTGTAACACAGATGTAGTGAGCTGCACAGTATGAACAACGCAACCAGCACAGTCTCTCTAGCCTTGTTAAATTAATGCTCAGCAGGTTAGTTGCTCAACCACAAAATCACTGTGATCGGCTGATCAACGCAATTTGCAATAATTTATTTATATGCAAACAGATGGTGATCAGTGTATTCATGAACAAGCCATGAAAACTGCTGCTTTAACCTGTTCATAAGGGAGAGTCTGAAAAAAATCTGATTAGTTTAGTTTTTAGTTATAGCAAATATACCTGATCATGGCATCATAATGATTTCAAGAGAGAAAAAGTCAGCCTTATCAGTGAGAACAGAGTGAATGTAGCCAAATTATAACACTATTCAGTATTATCAGTGCATATGGCAATATATCAGATGTGTTAAAGTATTCATTTATAACATTAAAATTTGCTAAATCACTGATTTAGCTATCTAGATTAAAGGTAGAGTTGGCAAGCAGTTAGCCATAGTGGTAAAATATTCAATGGTAGCAATAGCATAAATAGTAAATGCTTAGCAATAGCAGATAGCAAGCTAGCAGAGGCAGCATCAGACAGCTGCTACTGTTACAACCAACACTAGCACAACATAGGAACAGGTACAGTATGAATTAGGAGAATCAACACTCAGATGCAGCATTGGTTTTACTCAAATAATCTGGCATAGTTGCTATACTTTACTTGAACTATGTTGATGAAATTACTTGAAAATGTCTCATCAATAGCAGAAAAGTGACCGTTTTGATACATTGCAAGCAAGCAAACTTCATTGATGTAGCACATTTCAAAACAAATGTTATTAAGTGTGTTATAGGAAGAAGCAAACAGAGAAAAAGGGGTAACTAACTGCAGCCTCAGTTCTCTATAAAAAGGAGCAAATGACAAACTTTTGTTACAGACACTTTTTATAGGTTTGGAAATATAAGCCTTCCAGTGAGCAGATTTTATTTATTTTGCCGAGCATGTGTGTTAGTTCTCGGTCTCATAACCTTCAATACATTGGCCCATAAAATGTGTGAATGGATGCTGACAGCTCAGTGATGGGCAACTCATGGCCCCTCATTATTGGCTGAAGTCTGCTTGTGACCCTGTGAGTGTCACCACACCTAATGACAGCGTTTGCAAACAGCAGATTTGTCACTTCATTTTACTCTGATTACTGGACCAAGTGAGTAATTATGAGGGCCAGGTGAGAAGAGAAGGGAGGGCTGCTGATTGGGCAGAATCAGGACAGGCCTGTTTGAGAGACACACAGAAAAAAAGAAATGGAGACAGAGAGACAGATAGCCAAAGGAGGGGGTGTCATGGTGTGGATGGAGAGGGAGAAAGGGGAAAAGGAAGAAGGGGGGGGGGGGTACATGGGCGTCCCCAGATTCATGGCTTTGACATCTGCGTCCTTCTCGACTCGCTGCTCCCAGCCCGTTTATCATGCCCCCCCTCCTCCTCCTTCCCCACTCTTCTCTTGCTCTCTCCATCTCCCCCATTGGTCGGCTGTGAAAAAGGGAAAGACGGTTTGGGAGGGGGGCATGGGACAAAACAGATCCCTTTTCCCCGGACGCTATGCTGTGCCAGGCATGCGGGGACACATTTAAGGATGAAGGGGAGGTTAATGTAGTGGGGAGAATGAGGGAGCCGCTGTAACTCTGTTCTAATGTAGCTTAAACACACATACAGCAGCAGTGCTGCAGGGCTGGACTAATAACTCAGCACTGCCATGTGTACGCACACTCAAAATCTGAAAATAAACTTTAGGACATAAGTTGATAAATCTAATGTGACACGATGACTGTAGGATCAACATTCAATTAATTAAAAAGGTAAAGGTATGTACTCTGTACCGTGACTGCATTAAGGTGGCTTGACAGATTTGCACATAAATACCACCTTGGGCATGTTTACCCTCTGAACAAAAGCATCGACATGGAAGAGCCTCCACTCAAAGGACGGACACAGGTAACAAACATATTTTTTGTACCTGGCATCATACATGTTAAAAAAAAGGAAAAAAATCAAATTAGTAGATTAATTAATTCCTGAATGTCAATAAAGAAACTCATCAAATAGCTGCAACCACAAATAACTTGAAACCAGAAATCCAAAAACTAAATAGCCCCACGGAATCTTTAATATATCAGAAGTGAGCAAAAAACCCCCCAATAAACTATCATATACTGATGCTTTATAAAAATGTTTCTGTCATTACATTTACCATTATTGCTATGAAAATTAAGAAGTTTATCATGAACAAGGCATTTCTTCCACCAGTATGCTGAATCTCTTTGAGTAGAAAATAATGACTATTTTTTTGAGCATGTTGCTAATCAGTGTTACCCAACAGTACATATACTGCTGTCACTGTTGTGTCAAAGCTCACATGGAACAACATGTATCATCTACATCTTAATTATTATGTAATGGATAACACAAAATTAGATGTGCAGTTATGGAAATATAATGCACAGGGTCATTCACCTTTTCCTCCATGAAGTTTTGGTTGCACCACAGTTATAAAGTGATGAAAATAAAAAACTGTTTGCAGATCAAATTCAGAAAAAACTATTCAGGACAATATGCTCTTGAGTGTTTCAGGCTGTTGCGTTTGAAAAGCTACTTCGGCTGCCAGACTTGAACTGTTTCTACCTTTTTTTGGGGGGTGAAGACCTGATCATAATCATTTTATTTCTTGCAGTGCTGGCTGACAGTAGATCCAGTGTTGGGAGTGTCAGGGGTTAAAGGCTCATGACAAACCATACGGCATCCTATGACCTGTCACTTTCTGCTCCACTCAGGTCACACCTTTGCCTGTCCAATCTCCCTCGCTAACAGATCTGTCTCTGTAGGTGCTGTCATTCTGACTGTCTGTCTGTGTGTGTGTGTGTGTGTGTGACCTCTCCCTTATGTCCCAAGGAGCCACTAAAAGCAGCGTGGTGGAACCGTTCCTTAGATGGGTCACATTTGGCACAAACCATTAAATCTGGTCAGTGGCAGGGTTGGGATGACCCAGGAGAGCGAGACACTCAAAAGCAAACCCCCTAAAGAAAGAGGTTTATATTCTATTTATATTATTATTATTTTGACTCCAGAACTTTAAAATCTCCCTTGAAGTATCTATCTTATATCCTTAGCTTCTTATTTTGATCATTTTTCTTGTATGGGTAAAATGCAGTCATATTAAATAAAGATAACTAACAGAAATGTAATAGTTGAGTAAATATTTGGAAAGTATACCACATATATATTTACCACTTTACATTTTCCAGTACTACAATAGCACCTCTCAAATGTAGAATTAAAAAATGTAGATATTATTGTTACTTTACAGCCTGAAACTGTATTTACTTGTCAAACACAATCCCAAAAAACGGGATTACAGAGCCTGTATTCGACTCCGTGTGCATATTTTCCCCCTCTTTGCCCATTCTTCAGGTCAGCCACACAGGAGACATGTTGTCTTTACAACAGCTGTGTGTGGAGGTGTGTTGGGCTGCTGAGCCTCTGGACTGATGTAACTGCCCCCCCGCCGTTCCCGCCCCTCCAGCTGTTTGTCACACCACCTCTGAGTATTGCTGGGCTGGCCTCCTTTTCATGTTTAAGTCATACATGGGGAAAAAAACCTCAAAACAAAACACCTCAATGTCCTTTATGTGAGGAAAAAAGGATATATATAAAGAAATAGATACTGTAGATATAGATATAAGTTTAAATAGAGGGTTTTTTCGTCTTTTTGTACATTACTCTGATTATTCTATGTCCTTGGATTGCATAGATAAGGGAAGCATGGCAGTCTATGCAGCTTATGTTGACAGGTCCACACTTTGACCAGCTTAGTGAGAAATACAGTAAATACACCCCAATCATTCCTGCATGTGTCACTTATAATAACCATAAGGGGAGGGGGTGGGGGGGGGGGCTGATTTGAACAGATCTTTCCTGCTGACAAATTATATTTATACTAAATCTAAAGTATCACACTGCACTGCCCCACCAAAATGATTCAGTGAGGAGAAGGGGACACCAGGGGGGAGCCATTAACTCAATCATGTACACTTTATGTGGGGAATATAGAATAAATGTTGGCAGCATTGCAGATACAAATCATCTTTAGGGGTTAAAAGTAGAATTAGACACCTTTGCCAAACCCCGCCCACGCATATCAGACCAAATATTTCAAGGGCTGTGCTCCACTTGGCTACGTCGGCTCGCCGCTTGCTACGTAGCGACAAGAGTGGGGAAACCTGCTTAAGGTTGGCGCAGGCTGATAATTTAACAGTCAGCAGTGGAGATGCTGTGTTGAACCTTAATATAGTCTTTAGTCAACGCTTTTTAGTGTTGGCAGAGAGTGTACATACATTTTCCATTTGAATTCAGCCATTGCAAGCCTTCTGATACTCAGTATGTGTTTATTAGTGTGTATTGGTTGCGAAGCAGCTGGTTCATGTGATATGTACTTTACTTGAGCTGCTGATTCACTTCACTTCACAAACGAGGTTCATGTGCCAGAGCCTGGTGGATTTAGCTCACTGTGTCAGTATAGAGTTAAACAAGTAGAGCGACGTCCCTCAACACTCCGCCCCCTCGCTATTCCTTTTCTGCCGCCGTATAGGACGTATAGGACACAGAGACAGGCTGACATGCTGTGTTTAATAACTCATAAAATTAAGAAGTAATTTACAGGAAACATTATTGAAATATTAAGTAATGCCTGGAGGAAAATAATGTCATATAATCATGTTCTGTGCATTTTTTATATGTCAAAAACGCCAGATCAGATATTAAGAAAAAGAAGGGAAAAAAAGCATGATATCAGAAAACAAAGTGAGAATTTAAGAGGAGTGATAATATGTGACCTACCTGAGCCATCGTCAGCCAAGTAGAGGTCTCTGGCATGTAAGACTGAGTCCAACATAGACTCAAACAGTAAGAAGTAACCCTGGGAAGAGAGGAAATGAACATTACTACCTCAAAATAATTAGAAAAAAGTTTACCAAATAAAAAGCCAAAAGAAGCTTATCATTTTGGTATCTTTGACATTCAAGGCACGTAATGAACGCATGCAAGGAGAACGCTAAAGAGCTGCTGGTCAATTCAATTATTTTTTAATTCAACATCACTACGGTGGAAATCTGAATTAGCCGTGACTGTGAATCAAGTGATGTGCCCACGTGGTCTGTCACCCAGCATCCAACGGTTTGACACTGGGTTGACCTCCTGTTCTGCTCCAGTAGACGGCACATTAACTGTGGTATTATTCCATTAATGCTGAAATTGAGTTTTGTCCACATCTTGTTGGCTTCGACCTAAGTGGCAGATACTGCTGACAAATGGCTTTTTCTACCTTTCTACCCCTCCAACCGACAGATCGGCCAATCGCACGAGCCCGAGCCGCAACGCTGGCCCCTTCAATATGTTATTTTTGAGCACAACATTTGGGCGGGTTCAAACATATGGGAGGGCATATTTCCATCTGGGAAAAAGAGGTGGAGTGAATCAGTACATGCACATGCAAAGATGCAACCCCCCCCCAAAAAAAACACATCAGCTTTCAGATCTGTGTTTTTGGATCCAACCAAGAGCTCACAGAAAAGAATACTGAGAACACAACCATTGCAATTTTCAACTTGGACCTTCACTTCCCATCATTTTCCATCAATGAATTCTGATTAAAATCTCGTCAGCTTGTTCAATGGAGGTCTACTGAAACCTAGTGCAGTCCAAAACACACCATCTGATACTCAACAAAAAATAATCAACCCAAAAGCAGCTTAACCATGTCTTTTTTGGCATATTGACACCTGAAAATGGGTCTTATTATATTGTAGATTGACAAATACTGTAAAAAAAGATGTTAAAAAACTATTTACTGGTTCTTTTCTTAGTGGAAATGTAATAAAAGTAGTAATGTTTTAGCAATAGACTGGATTGATTAAGGCATGACTCATAAAAGTGATAAGTGAAAGAAAGGCCTGTTTTCTCCTTCAGTTTTCAACTTTTTCAACTAACATGTCTCATTATAGAGGAAGCAATCGATATTATAAAGTGATTCTGTGGTGCAGTTTAAGTTTATCTTGTTTCTAAATGTTTTACAATAAAAAAAAAGAGGCCAGCAGCTTTAAATCGACACAACTGATGACATTTGTTGAGTGAACTCATCAGTATCATTTTAAAAAAAAAAGAAAAAAAAAGAGTTAATATCTCTACTTTCTCTTTGGTGATGGGAAAGAGTGACAAGGAGAGGTGAGGGCCAGGGCAGCAGATACAGACTGGATGTGGAGAGTGTGTGTTTGTGTGTGTGTGTATGATGAAGAGGAAGTGGAAACGAGGAGAGGAAGAGTGGAACGGAGCCATATAGAAAGAATCCTGCGGCCAGCTGAATAATAATTCACCGAGATAAGAACCTTATTATTCAAATACAGACAACCTTTCATTGGAGGGAGGAGAGGAGAGCAGGCGGCAGACAAACAAGGGAAACAACCCTGATTTATAACTCTGACTCTAAAATCGTCACCATCTCTGTCATGGGCCCGAGCTGATAGTGATGACAGCGATGGAGCTGATATAAACCGACTCATCCTCTGCGTGGCGATAAAGGGATACATTCTCTCCGTTTATCGACAGCGGATTGGGTCTCAAACCCAAAGTCAGACATGCAATATTGTCCACTGCTGACTGTTTGTGGTCCAGTCGATGTCCTTAGCGGTGGGCCAGGTCGTTTTTAAAACCATCACACGGCGTACACCGGCCTCGTAATTTAGAGCCCAATTTCATGGGACACTGCTTCACTTGAAGGAAAAAGGATATGAGAGAGAGAGAGAGAGAGAGAGAGAGAGAGAGAGAGAGAGAGAGAGAGAGAGAGAGAGAGAGAGAGAGAGAGAGAGAGAGAGAGAGAGAGAGAGAGAGAGAGAGAGAGAGAGAGAGAGAGAGAGAGAGAGAGAGAGAGAGAGAGAGAGAGAGAAAGAGAAAGAGAGAGAGAGAGAGGCCTGAAAGCAGAGTCACACCTCACTTTTATCATCAATGATGCTTCAGGATTACTGCCCCCCCCACCGACCCCCACCTCCACAGTGCCTTCCATGTCGTCCCAGCAGCATGTTTACCACACCCCCCCTATTTTTATACATCTGCAGTGTTAATTACCAAAAACAGAAGACACAGATCCACGTCTGTGCAACTAGACCGAGATGAGAGGAGAACTGGAGGTGGAGCAATACTACTAAAGTTTGTCTGAGTCTAATTAGATCTGACAAGAAAACTTCAACCACTACATGAAAAATCAACAATAATAATCCATCATTGAATGTGTTATGATGATGATGATGATGATGATCTAGCAGTTTCAGTGTCTAACAGTGTTCAATTTTAGACTACATGTTGTTTCAGTTACACCTACTGTATGGTATAACAAGGTAGGTGCTGCAAAGTTGGATGTTTAATTATACAAAGGACTCCATTAGCCCAGTCATGAGAAGACAATGTTTAAATGAAGTATCCCTCATAGCTTCATCATACTCAAGACCATTAGTGTCTTAAAACTTTTAATTAAAAACAAAGCCATTTTAAAAAAAACTGCTTTTGAGCTTTGTAAAAAGGGCGTTTATCTCTCTCCGAGTTAATCTTAATCGAAATGAAAGCACCGAATGTGACTCAGTCTGCATAATGTGTTAAATGTTATAATGCAGTGAGAGCATCTATCACCACAACGCTTTCCTGCACTAAATGACGACATATAAGGACAACGTGATGATACCCTGCCGTGCATGTGTTTGAATGTCTGATGGGCTTGATGGACAATACAATCTTCCATCTTAAGTCAGGTTTGGGGAAGGTTGTATGAGCTTTCTGGCCTATAAGGAAGGATCAATCATTTATAATAAGAAGAAAGCATGATCTGTAGGGCTTTGCTTTATCTGTCCAATTGCTGCTATTTAGCCACAGGCTGTGAACTTTTACTCATTCTTGTCTCTAAATGACCTAAATATCATTTGACAGAAGGGAGAAACTATTGACATCAGAACCTCTACATTTATAGGCTCTCTATTCAAAACAGGGATAGCTACATGTTTAGCCTAGCTTAGCATAAAGTGTAAAAAACTAATCTTTGTTGAAAAGTAAGTAATACATGTTAACTAAAAGGCAAACCACTAATAAAAAGAGTCAGCTGGGGTTTGTTTAGAGTTACAAAACTGTGAAAAGGCAGGAGCATCACCATGAGTACAAAACTTCAGAGATGCTATATAAGCTAACTGCTTGCTAACCCACAGCATTTGATATTTGTACGCTAGTCAAATACATACGTACAAGAACCACTGAGCAAATCTGAAGGACCTACAAACTAAACACTGTGTTCACTCGTAATAAAGTCACAGTAAAGTCAGTTCAGTGTGCAGTGGTTAATTACATTTTTTCAATTAAGATGTTCCTGTGACCAACCTAATTGAAAATACTGGCTGTGCATGGGAACTTCTGTTTACTGACATACAGGAACCACCTTTGGATTTGTTGGATAGCAAAGATACGCTAGCTGTTCCCTCCTGCCTCCAGCTTATTTTGTAAGTTAGACTAACATTTGATATTTGTACACAAGTCAAATACATCCGTACAAGAACCACCTTTGGATTTGTTGGATGGTGAAGCTATGCTAGCTGTTTCCTACTGCCTCCATCTTATCAGGCCAAGTCAGGCTAAGAGATGAAAATGATATTGATCTCCACATATTTCAACAAAAAAAACCCCAAAAGGAGACTTTTCAAATGTCAAACTATTCTTTTAACTACAAGTGCCTGCATTTCATTATATTATTGCATTCTTATTCTTGTGTTCTTGTTTACGGCATCACAAAAAGGATCTTGATGTATCGACTGCCAACAATGATCAATACCAGTGAATCAAAGTCAAGTGATTTATCTGGTTTAAACACTTGTTGTTGTTAGTTGTTGAAAATAGTCGAACAGTTAAAACTACATCACGAAAAACAAAAAGAAAGCCTATAATTACCTCACTTTGTTTTATCTCACTTCACTTTATCTTTATTGACTTGTGTTAAAAAAAAACTAGATTAAAACTAAACTACTAACTTTTTTTTTGATACCGTCTCCACCAATCGATCCGTCTGTCTGCCGGCTCAGTGAGACAGACAGGGCCGAGGTGTTAGTGTGAGGAAACGGCTCCTGTTTACTGTCAGGCTGCCTGGCTCGTGCAACCGATGCTCTGCAGTATCGTCACTATGCATTTCCATAAAAGAGACTAATGAAAACCTAATGAGAATGGGCTGGAGCAGCTTATACACATTAACAAAATTAGCATATAAAACACATTCCCCTGAGTGGGCTATACCACACACACACACACACACACACACACACACACACACACACACACACACACACAGACACACACTAACATACACATCTACATATGCACCAATAGACACGCACAAAAGAAAAATGGTAAATACACTTTTACGGCTGTGTTATGTTTGTCAAGGACTTTTGTTTTTTTCACTGAGTTATCGATGCCTTTAAAATTACACAAAATGCTATTAACCATGACTATTATATAAAAACTCCACGGCAAAGAACTTTTATAATTACTCTTTGTGATGTTTTTCTTGTTTTAGTTGCTGCAGGCGGAGTGGAGAAAAAAAAAAGGCTTGGTGTACTACAATTTACAGATTTTTTGTGACCATCCACCCTTGGGAAACTGAGTTGCTGTCAATTATAGGTACCGAGGAGACGCGTTTCAGTACAAAATCTGCATCAGCAGTTTACACTTTCCTCCGCCCTCCAGTACCTCCCTCTCTCCTTCTGCATTCAACACACGTCTTCCTCAATTACTGCAGATCATCATCACTTCCAGTCCCAGGAGGGCCACAGCAAAATAAAGGAGATGGTGTGCATGCATGAATGTGTGTGTTTCTGGATGTGTGTGAGTGAGGAGGGGGGTGTGGGGGGTGGGATGGGGTACTTCCATGCTTCACCGAATTCTGAAGGCAGCACCTCTACATCAACAAGCCTCTCCTATACTAGTGTACGGTCATGTGATACCAAATTAGCATAAACATATCACACACATCCCTGTAATAGATTTTAGTGTGTTAACGTTTGCCGGGTGTAACACTGTGCAGGTTCCAATATCACCTTAATTTCCATTTAAAGCCATGGGGATGAGATATAGAGGAGAAAGACGCTATGAGAACGAAGTAATTTGCAGTATAGATGTGAGGTTATTAAAGGCAGTGGCTCCTCTGATAGCGATAAGGACATTGTGTGTTTTAGAGGATTTTACAATGGACAGTAAGACAGTTCAATAAAATATGCAAATGTATGTAAGGCATTAAAGATTTTAAAAAGGAAAATGGCAGTTTTTATTCTCCACTTTTATACTATGGCGCATGAGATTTGAACATGTGATTAAAGGGACTGTGCATTCATCCATTATCTTTGTAGTTTGTCCAGTTTTATGCTATAATTATTTCCAAAGTCTCTAAAATATGTGTTCAGACTGAATGAAAAGTGAATTTTCACACCTATAATTTCCACAGTTTTGACCTTTGGATCTCTTTTTGCATTTGTCGCAACAAAAACACAATAATCAAACTGTACAGATGTTAGTTATGTGTATCTGTGTTTGTGTCTGATCTCAGAACTCACCAAAAACTTCATTTACTCTGTTATTTCCTTTCATTCTGTATCACTTTCCCTATCATTACCTGTCTATGTTCATGAATTGGAGTCATAAAGCATCTGGATGAGAATACATTTGAAGCATGTTCGCCTCGATTTCTTCCATCATGAAAATTTGGTTGATTTGCTCCCACTCGCGTCTTTAAATTGGCTTCATATGCCCTCACTTTGCCTCTAAACTCAGCATTGCGTTCAGTCTCATACCTTTAAAAAGGCATTTAGATCATCATGGGACATTGAGACTCTCCATAGACAATCACACTCTTTTTAGGTTTAGCATTTTACTTTTCATTAAAGTCTTTACCAAAACATTAGTAAGCGAAAAATGAATCAACAGAGCAGAATGTAATTAAATGTCTGTTAGACTTTACAGGTTGTTAGTAGCTGTAATGAGCAGAAGATGTCATGGTTAGGTAGTCTGATATTTAACACAGGCATACATCATTTCCCTAGGTATGAATTTACCATTTGGATTTTGGGAAAGGCACCTTTACTTGAAAACTCATTTGGTTTTAAAGTCAAAGTGTAAGTCAGCAGCGTAAAAATAGAACAATGCTTGCCTTCGTGTGCCTTTGCCTTTGTGAAATAAAAAAAGTTATTGCTTGGAATACCGCATACACTATAAAAGAAATCCTAATATACTTGTATACTGCAGTGTACTTGTCCAAGCATTCACAGGGCTGTTATTAAATTCATCATTTTTGAGGGAACAAGAAGGCCATTTCTCTCCACAAAAACAATGTCAACTGAGCGATGCAGGATTATAGCTTTGGGTTTATGAGGATGTCTGTTTGAGAGATACATCAGGTTGTCACTTTCATGTTCGGTGTGTATCAACATTATTCAAACCAGAGAGCAGTAACTCCTTTCATTTGGTCGCTTTGACCAGATGGGAGCAATGCAACATTGCACTTTGGATACATATAGTATATATATCATTGTGCTGAATTGCATTTTGGGTCTTTACAGTAAATGGCTGCCTATATGTCCATGGGTCTATGCTTCATTAAGAAAGCAGAGGGAGAAAAATAGAGTCACATAAATACACGAGTTGGTGCACTAGTATGCAACACATGCATGTCTTTGACTTGTGGAGTTACACATGTATAAGAAATATGAGAAAACTAGTTTAAAACAGACGCCCCCTCTTTAAAAAAAAAACAATTATTTTCAATTTAAAACTGCTGAATACTGAAAATGATGAGCGTCATCAGGTGATAAATGTTATTAAAAATACATATATACAGATACATAATCAAGATATAAATTGGAAAGTAAATGTTCAGTTACGAAAGCAAGAGTTGCATAGTTAATGTACATTTTACAATTTACTTAAAATGCATGATCAGCATCTTATTTGCGTTTATTTCCTTTTATTCCCAGCACGGTTGCTCTGTTTCACATGACTTGAGGATTTTGCCCATCGCAAGAAGACGTAGTTTACAATGAAACAGTGGGTAAATGGTAAACGGTAGACGGTACTTTTATCGTACTTTTCTAGCCTTTCAACCACTCAAAGGGGATTTCCAGTACAAGTCGCATTCATCCACTGCTGGCACATCAGGAGTAATTTGGGGTTAAGTATCTTGCCCAAGGACACCTCCATCGACATGTAGACTGGAGGAGCTGGGAATCGAAACACCAATCTTCTGATTAGTGGATGACCCGCTGTACCTCCTGAGTCCACGGCCGTCCCTATGTTTAATATGTTTCCACAGCAAGAACAATTTACTTTTGGGTATGCTGGGACAAACAATCTGGGTGAATAATCTGTTTAAACTTCTTTTTTTTTTATCTGGATATTTTTCAGTGAAAACCTGCCAAAATGGTCTGCACTAGCAAACACCACATCACCAAAAATTCTGCCAAATAACAAACAGGATGGGTGGATGCATCAGAAGTTTTGTTACACAAGCAGCTGGCTAAATAACACTTCCCCAAGTGTTTGAAGGTCCTGAGGAAGTAAACACAGCCAATAAATCCTCATTAGAACATAGACACACCTGTGGCGCTGTCACTGTGTGTGTGTGTGTGTGTGTGTGTGTGTGTGTGTGTGTTTATTTTGCTGCTGTTGAGTCTATTTGTGTGTGTGTGAGTGTGTCTGTGAGACTGACAGTCCGTCTGACTGAAGGACAGGATGACTGATGACTACCGTCCTCTTTTTAGGCAGGTGAGGCTCTCGGCACTGATAATGAGGCTAAAGAGGAAGGGCTGCCATTAATTTGACTTCGTACCTCTACCACACACAATGCTTCGGACTTAGTGTGTTTGTCTGTGTGTATAAATGTGCTCCAGTGATACTTGTTTTGCAGTCAAGACGTGTCCACTTCAAGGTAAAAAAAATCAGAAATGAAGGAACAAAGAAATCCTCCACAGAAAGTTAGCCAGGGCTCTCTGACACTTTACGTGCTCAGTGTTCCTTTCATATTTTAATGAAACAGACCGAACGCGCTCACTGTCGCCGAAGAACAACTTCGACATTCTGGAGGAGTTTCTTCAAGGTAAGTTAGCACATACCTCAAGAACCTCACTATTCAGGGTCGTTGCCGTACACAAACTGTTGTCAAGGAGACAATATATGATGCAAAAAAGTAAAAAAAAAGTAAAATTAGTTATTATTAGTTCACATTCACACACCACCATGAGTCATTTAGTAAATCAATCAAATCTAATGAATGAATGGTGGGCAATATTTCAACAACAGGGTTTGATTTCATGGAAATATTAGAAATTGATGAAAAAGTGTTTCACAAATGTATTCTACTAAATTAGGTTCAGGTCTATTTAAGTCCTGGTAAGTCCTGTACATTTCATCTCTGACCTCAAGATGACAGGATCTATTTTAGAGAGGAAAACACCTGGCAATGTATGCACTTCATATTCTTACATTTCCTTTCCAAAGTCTACAATGAAAAGTAAAGATAGGAATTTTGAAGTGGTGCCTGAAGAGATAACACGCTGGTGTAACCTGCAAGTGTGACTGACAGTAGAAAAGTTGGTGAGTGTGTCAGTGTCCTCTCATGTCTGTATTTGTATATGCAGGCCATCAAGCTAGCAGGCCCATCACCTGTGACTGATCTTAGAGTTACAAACTTTATTTAGCCTTCGGGAACTCACCCCCCCCCCCCATCCTCCCTTCCCTTCTCCCCATCAGCCCCCTCCCTAGTCTCTTATCTGCTGTGGACTGTTTGTTTTTCAGCTTGCTGAGAGAGAGAGAGAGGACCGATCAATGTTGTGAGTTATGAAATGACAGCGTTGCTGCTAAAGGCAGTCTCTCAAACACTGCCAAGGCAGACAGACACTCATCTGCCCCCTTCTCCTCCACCACCGCTACACCACATTCATCACTCATCTCTGTCTATTAGCCCTGTAACCAGTGTCTGTCTGCCCGGTCCAACGACTCTGACAGCTGGACTTCAATTATAGAATTCTTTGTTTGTCTGCTAGAACGGCCTTAATTGGTAGGAAAGAAACTCATTGCTTTTGCAAGGTTACGTCTGCAAAGCAACATCCTGGAGTATGAATAATTAAAGTAATATTATTTCTAAAAGCAGAGGTCTTTTATCATAAGTTCTGATTTATGTTGTTTATAATACTGTTTCTATTTGTTATGACGTTTCACATACACATAAATAACTGATGGTCATTAAGTGAATTCAATTATAGAGCAGCAATGAAAATGTGAGTAATACAGGTGTCAAAACTTGTAATAGAAACACTTTATACAGTACATAACAATATTAAACATGTACTACAATGTGAGAGCATAAAACAACTTATGTACATATTACTGAGGAGTTCTGTTGAAAATGAAAAATGAATGAACGACTACTCTGACATTTTAGTGAATTTGCTCATTAGTAGTGCTACTGAGGGTTAGATTAGAAGATCAGTTTAGTTGGTTAAGTTTTATCTGTTCAGTAAGTTTAGGTGATATCTGTTTGAGACATTGTTTTCAAAAGAGACCTGACAACAGACTACATATGCATCTCTATGTATCCAACACAGAGGTAATGCAGCTGTGTGATATGTTAGAAATGCTTAGCTCAAAGACCTGAAGGGTTGAACTAAAGGTCAAACTCTAAGACCAACTGTTTATACACTGTATCTTATAAGCAACACAATGAGGTTAAATTCATGTTGCTTTTCTCATTCAGCTGTCAGCAAAATCCAAATTAAGCACTTTTTAACATCATCTACATACTGTTAAAGTGGCAATAACTTTTTTTTCATCACCTTTTCGGTCAATATGGTGAACTTGATAGCAAACACCTTGTTGGTATGTATAAAAGGTACACAGATAGAGTTCGGGGGGCGGGGGGGGGGTTGTTCTGCCAATAAGCTGGCTACAGAGGTAGTCACAGAGCTGGACCAACATCTGTGTAAAAAGGACACAGATGATGGAGCGGACACTGTTATGTTACAAGTCACGCTTTTGAATCCCATGTAAAAGCACACATGGGGGCAGCATTGTTTAACATCATCTACATACTGTTAAAGTGGCAATAACTTTTTTTTCCATCACCTTTGAGGTCAACTTGGTGAACTTGATAGCAAACACCTTGTTGGTATGTATAAAAAGCAAAAGGTGGCTAAATGACGGATTCTCTATACGGCTAAAATAGAGGATGCCTGTTATGTTCACCAGCTAGTGATTAAAAGTATCTGTTTGTAGTTTGGTGCAGTGATTCAGTTGGGTTTTTAGAGTTTTTCCTCTGAAAACTGCTGCCTGCTGCAACAGAAAATGATGCAATGAGAGTGGTGCAACTGAACTCAAAACAAAGTTGCAACTCGACAGCTAAAAAAATGAGGTGAAACTTGCTATAAAGCTCTGTAAAGCCGAGTGGAACTGCAGAGTCGGTTAATAATAGTCTGTAGGTTCATCACTACTTAATGATCTACATCTTCAATGTAAACACCTGTAGCTATAGCAACAAGCCGTCATACATTTTTGAAATTATGTACTGCATAAGTTTACTGTCCTCTATTTTCTTTTCAGTGAATGCTTTCAACCCAACATAGACTACAGTCATTCATCAGAGACGTGATGATAGATTAATGGAGAACTTTCTTTGAGAAGTGATTATTTTCTTTGCCACAGTAAGTCCAACGCTGTCTCTCTCTCTCTCTCTTGAACCAAACAGAACTTTGTAGACCTATTAATCCTACAAATGTCAGCTTAATTCAACTGTTTTGTGGCAACAGACTCACCAAACTGTTATTTCCTCCTTGAGTAAGTTGAGTGTAACTATGTGGAAGGCAGACAGTTTTAAGTTCTGGCTTTGCAAGTGAGATTTTTCATTCATCTCTTTCCTTGTTATCTCTTTAATCCTATATTCCAACAAAAAGGCTCCTCTGAACAAAAGAAATGCTGGATGCTAATCTATTCTTAGTAGCAGAATTCCCTCCTGTGCATCCCTGCAACTGCTTTGACCCAATTTTGCTGTTCTCTGTCTGAGGACTTAGCAAGCCGAGTCAGACTAAGGAATAAAAGCTTGATCAAAATTACAAGGATGTTTTTTGTGATTTTGACATTTGGGAACAAACTCTACAAACCAAGAAGGACCAGAAGAAACAAAGTGCAATCCTTAAGATCTCAGTTCAGGCTGATTTGGTGACACCTGAGGTTACTGATGGCAACAAAATAACATAATAATAAAAAATATAATTAATACTAAAGGACAAAGACTTCTGGAGGATAAAAAAAGTGCTTCACAAATTTGGATTCTTCCTGTACATCTCATCACTGACACTAAACTCAAGATGAGAGGATCTGTTTTAGAGAGAGGGAAAAGCTTCAACCTTCACACTGTGTTGTAAAAGGTGTTTTATGGGTAAAATTCTTATAGTTGAAAAGTCAAATGGATTTGGTCAGAAATCTCTGATAATCAACATGAAAAGTTTTACACATATGAATCAAATGATAAATTCTTAATTGATGATTATTTGAAAGTCAGTGCAACCCCACAGGGACGAACTATTCCTACACTACTAAAAGTGTTGAGAAAGTTAAAATGCATTAAATATTTGGAGGATTTATTTCTCAATGTAATAAATCATGTTGAGTAAGAAGGTAAGATATATGACTCTGAAAAACAGAAACATACTCTGATAAAAGGTATCTAAAGCAAAAAAATAAAAAAAATTGTGAGAGCGATGACATCTCCAGAGTCTCTGAGGTAATAGGTTCCTACCTGGCTACAAGACAAAGCCATTAAAGTTTAATACAGTCTAAAGCCATTTACACTGGCAAAAAAGTCTCCTCCTTTGACAACTGTCATTTTTCCATTTTAAAACAGGCAGATTGGAGGGCAGCCTTTGAAGTCTTGGCCACTGAGAAATGTCTGCCATTGCTGCAGTGATGGGAAGTGACTGGAGAATTCTTAGATTTATTAGTGCTCTGTGAGCCAGTGTCATCAGAGATTACATCCTATCCTTCACCGTTCCACCGGCACATCACCCACCGAATTTCAATTTCCCTGGTGAGGGGATGGGAAGGCTCTGTCTGGCGACCCCTGTTCCTGACCCTGGGGTTTCACGATGGATGGGGGAGGTGGAGGGGGGACAGATACGGGATGCTCATGAATTAGGGATGACTTCAGCGGTGCGTTCAACTTTGGCCGTCCCGCCTGTATCGCCACCAAGAATCTCCCTGATAAATGGGCATCAAGGGGTAGGAAGACTGCTCCTCCTGGTTAGAGATTCAGAGGAGCTCACGGTCGAGTTTAGCCCCGTTAAGGCCATGTTTAAAACATGCATCACTGCTGCTGACACCTTGGATTCTGCATGTTCATTGGCTGATAAAGAACCAAACCAAGGTTAACTTGAGCATCTACTGTACATTTTGGGTATATCCATTAGATGTATTTCAAAGAGATCTGCTGGTGGATGAAAATAAGCTTCCAAGACATTTTAACCAGTGGTGGAAGACGTACTCAGACCCTTTACTTAAGTATCAATACAGCAATGTGAAAATACTTCATTACAAGTTAAAAAGTCCTGCATGAAAAATCCTAAATAAGTGAAAGTACATAAGTATTGCTTGATGTAGTTAAAGTATTGGAGTAAACGTAGTGGTTTGGTCTGGTCCCTCTGACTGAGACATTATTATATATGACACCAGTTACAGTTTAGTCCAGTGGTTCAAACTGAGAGGTCCTGAGATGATTAATGGGAGAGGAAGGAAGAAAAAACTAAATTCTGATACCCAAACCTGTATTCAGTTTTTGGACGTTTTCTCTAATTTTTGACTTTTGCTGAAATATTGGATCATTTGAACGGTTATTGAAATGAAACCCCGTTAAACGTTTGGAGGGGAAAATCTCTATTTGGTGGAGCTGTTAACAACTCATAGACATCTGAAATGTGATCCTGACTACACACTGCTTTTTGTGAGGCGTCAAAAGACAAAAAGGTTGGAAACCACTGGTTTCATCTTTAACAATGGGTTTTAAATGCTTGTTATATAACCTATTGTGTCAAATCGGTCAAATCTGTAGTGAAGAAGAAAGTCCAATATTTCTGACTGAAATGTAGTGGAGAAGTATAAAGTAGCATAGCCCTGAACTAGGCATAAAAGTTACAGCATGTTGGGGTTAGTTTTACCTCCAACTAAAGAACATATTAAAAAAACTTCCAACAGCAACCCTCAAAACACAAAAGGACCAAACACAGCTTCCTGCTCCGCTCTGTACAAAGTCAGTGGTGCGGGAACAAATGTACCACAACAGAGAATCTTTGTCAAGCTGTCACATATTTTTAGACCTAATGAAAGTGAATACAAAAAGCCTGACTTGTTTAAAGCAGTATTAGTAAATGGTCAATGCATGCAGTGTCCTATGTACTGGGTATGTATTGTAATCTCAAAGCTCTAGCCATAGGTGAGTAATAACTTCCTGCCTTGTACTCACCACCATCACTGTGGTCAGGAAACACAAACTCCAACACAATAGTAAATATCAAGGGGAAAGCAGTGGGAGCCTTGGTTGAAAAATACCAACATTTTCCTTTTAACACTCTCACAATGCGGTAACAGAAAGCCATGAGGTGATTAATGACAGGGAAGTGGTTTGAGTGTGACCCGAGCTGTCCACACCAATCGTGCAAGAAATGTGCTTAATCAAGCGATCATTGAAGGTCTCGGAAGCCGAACACAACACATGGAGCTGGTTGAACCCGCATGTGCTACCAAAATATATTTCATCATATATCTTTTCACCTAATATATAGCCTGGAAGTTGATTGACTGATGTGAAAGTGGATGTTTTCTTCTAACTGAACTGATTTTGCTTTACTTGAGAGGGATCCAGAGGGAGGGTGAAACTCTTTTTGACTTTCACTCGCTTTTCTTTTTATTAAGAAAGTACTTTTCCGTTGTAACTGTGAACCGTATTGTATTAGTTAAATAATCAAACCTAATTTGTGTTAATTTAACTCTGTCTACTTAGTTTTGTCTTTCCCGGGTAACATCATAGTTACTCCCCTCATCCCCTATTAGTCTTATTTTTGGGGACGTAATATGGACCCTTATTGGTGCCCAAGAACTGATTCACATGCACAGATATCAATATAGATTTTATATTTTTGAAAGATATGTTATAACCTATATCACAAAGGTTTCTGAGTCAATCTAGCAAGTAGAAGACTTAAATCTGACCAACAGTCCCGTATCCAATAATCTAATCAAAATAAGGCTGCTACAGTTTGTACAATGTGGGTAAATAATTGTGTACTGACCATCCATTCTGAAATGATGATGTCCACTTTCTCCACAGGGAGTTTGATGTCTTCTATGCGGCCTTTGATCAAAGTGATCTTGTCCTCTAACTGGTTGGACCTGCGGGAAACATGAAGGAGTCAGAGGACTAACAAATTTCACTCATGTCAAATTTAGCACACCTGCAATCCAACAAACCAAAGGTTCAAGAATGGGCTTTGAAGTTTCACTGTGGTGTGCACTTACTACTAAAATAAGTGGATACCAAATCCCAATTATGGTAAAGAAATGTGGTTGTCCTCTATAAGAAGAATTCATTGATTTTCTCAGGGAGCGTAGAGCGGGATTATCAGATCTTTTTGTCAGAAAACAGCTGCTCGATAGTGAGCCTTTAAATTAGCGCTGATGAGAACGGGCAGACTGAACCAAAACAGTAAAGTTTTAGGCCATGGTCATGTGTGGAATCTCTGTGGTTTCATTGCTACGAGTGACCCCTCTCAGATTACACATCATTAGTCATTTTCACCACTGTTAATATGAAAATAGTGATTAGTGCAGCTTTAAGCTTCATTGACTTCGCTGAAGGAGGAGTAACCAGGAAACTGACAAATCACATTAACTACAAACTTCACAAAATGGACAGCACCAATCAATTTTCTTACATTATGGGCAATTTTTCAAACTTGTCAAGTAAATAGTCACATCCTTTTCATATGTTTCCAGTCTTCCCATATCAATGTGAGGAGTGGTGAAAGGGGGAAAAACTGCAACAGTCGGCCCACAGAGAGGTGTCAGGCTCAGGTAGGAACAGTAAGATCAGTGCTTGCTGTTTAAATGATCTTTCCTTTCAGACCGGCCAGTCTGGGTATCAATCTCTGTGAATATTCCATTATCATGACAGCTAATGTTACCGAGGACAGAACAATTACTCACACCGGCCCAGAGTGCATTTCTGTAGCAGCGATCCTTATCTTGGACCGTCTCTCCCCTCTCTCCTGCTCTGCGTTCGCTGCTATCACCTCCTCCCAGAATCCAACCCCCCCCCCCCTCCCTCCACCTCCCCACACACACACACACACACACACACACACACACACACACACATACACCCACACACCCACAAGCCCCCGCCTCCTCCACCTTTCACAAGAGGGAAACACTGTAATCTCATTATTGGGGTAATTTAGAGGACAATGTCAGGACTCAGGGGAGAGAGAGAGTCAGTATCTGTGCAGCTGTGTGTGTGAGTGAGTTTGTGTCTGTGTGTGTGTGCGTGTGTGTCTGAGAGAGTGTGTGTGTGTGTGCCAGTGTAAGACTTTGAGACAGGAGGAGAGAGGTTGTATGTTTCATCATAGTAAACCAGTCTTTGCGTGGTGGATTGATGGTGGATTTTAGACCTTTTTTTAACCTTTATATATTCAGGGAAGTTTCACAGAGAGGAAGCCTCTGTTTTGCGGGAACACCCTGATCACATCCATGCATGGAAGCTGCCCAGTACAACCACAGTCTGACCTGCCGGCCACTGAGCAGTGAGGATTAAGTGCCTTGCTCGAGGGCATCTCAGTGGTGGCAATGAGCGAGGGGCAAACACTGCTTTCTCACTTTCCCCACCCAAATTTATAGTGCCAGTCTGAGAATTGAACCATAAACCTCTGACTCAAATAAATGGATTAGGTATTGGTGACAATGGGTCGATCTGTTATCAGATACCATTATTTTAATAGACAACAAGTGAGTATATTTGTATTTATGTATTTATTTTGTTACATTTTCTTTCACAAAGTTGGAAAAAGAATGTTAAATTCAACCCTGATTTTGCCTAACATGTAAAATACTGATCCTACTCTCTTCCACACAGTAAGGCATACAGCTTATTAATTCAACACTGGCATTGGATGAGCATGTGGTATCGGTACTAAAAAAAAAGTTGGATCACTGCATTAATCCTGTATTTTCCGGATAAGAAATGACACAAAATTCAACACGAACATTGAAATATAGCCTTTGCCAGAGTGTCCTGAATTACATGCATTCATATTGCAGGTTATTGGCTGGTAATCCGCTAAACAACATTTTTCAACCAAAGTCAGACAGATATCCACAAACTGATAATCTGTCAGTTCATGTCACTATTTAAAAGTTCAATTTCACTCATCTATGTAAAATATTTACCTAGTAGTATTTTATCACGTATTCCACTTTGCTGTCACAATCTAAAGCATCCCATTGGATAATCCATCAATTCCAGCCATTTAAAAAAAAAGTATTTAGACATTATCCATTAAGGAAGTGACTGTGAAGGAAGGAAGTCACATCCAGTTTTTCATTTAAACTTCGGCGACGGAGTGGAGACAGGAGATGGATGCTCCTGCCCAACCAACAGGAGCCACTTTAATTACAATCCTGATATTAACATCACGAGGAAGTGACGGACACACACGGGCCAGCTGCGCACATACAAAAGTAAGAGCTATAAAATCACAACCCAAGCAAACAGCAGATTTAAAGAAAAGGGACCCAAAGGGCCTAGTCTGTGTGTGTGTTTCTGTATGTATGTGTATTTGTGTGTGTACATGTGTGTGTAAGAGTGTGTCGGAGAAGGAGGAGGGGGTTACAACATCTTTTTTTTAAGCTAAATCTTCACCGCTGGCGAACCTGCGACGCACCCTGCATGCCAATTCACACTTCAACAGCGAATCAGTGGGCTGTAAAATTAAAATGTCCTATTCCTTCAGCAAACCCCATTGTTTTGCTTATACGACATTCTCTTACATAACGGTAATAATAGCAGTCATAATGGCCCCTAACTCAAAAATGCATTTTAGAGGTAGGGGTGTGATGGAGGTAGTGGTTGCGTGTAGACGTGCGGACAGTTGAGGCTCTGGTGGAGGTAAATGGACTCCGCTGTGGAGAACCATGTACTGGAAACTAGAAATACACAGCACCTGAAATTGGACTGAGGACTGTATTAAAAAATACCAGCAGGGGGGTCATCTACATGTTTGTTTGTGGGAGTGGGACTGCAGGTCTAGGACTGGAGTTACTGCGGGGGAGCGGAGGCGAGGGGTCAATCAGTCAGACCGCAGGTGTAAATTAGGTGCATTATGGCCACGCGACTGACAGCAAGCTCAATTGAAGTCAACCAGCTGCAACAAATAAAAAGGTGGCTTGAGGTCACAAAGACTCCTATTCCAGCGTATTCCCACAATCCTCTGCTGCACATAGTGGGAAGAAAACCCATCCACATTACAAGCAGACTCATGAAGGACCGCTACGACCTGTAAGGCGAGGCTAGACCTCCTGCTGCCAAGCTAATCTGCCAGCATGTTGACAGCCAAATGAAAGAAGAGTACTGATGAGTTTTACACATGTCATTTTTCATTGCTGTGAGCATTGAGGCAAAAAGAGATTTATCTACATACAAGTGTGTTTCAAAGAAATAGTGACAGATTGTAAGTGTGTACGTGTGTCTCACCTGACTATGTCCATGGCCTGATAGATGATCTCTGATTGGTCGACTGCTATAACTTTCTTGGCTCCGGCTCTGGCTGCGAACATGGACAGTATGCCGGTGCCACAGCCCACATCTAGCACCACCTGCAGGATGGAGGAGAGTTGGGGGTGAGGGTGGGAGTGTAGGAGTGTAAGAGTGTGGAGCTCACAGATAATAATACAGAAACTTAAGAAATTGGTAGAGCAGTAGTTAAAAAAGTTCCCAATATTTAGGATTCCCCCCTCTTTCCACACAACCCCCTCTGTGGATTCACTGCCATGGGCTACTGTAGATAGTTTGTGACGATGCAGTCTTTTCTGGTTCATGCTGGTTGAGAAAACCGAACAAATTACATCCAAAACAATTCAGCACACAGCCTGAAGTAGGGAAAACTGTTATCTCCACACAGCCAGAAAGAGAAAATGCTGACAGACACAAATAACTGCATCACCAAAAAAACTTCAAAAGCAGAAGCGGCTTTTTGAAGGATTGCTACCAGTATTCAGCAACAAGTGCTGCCTAAATTAAGATAGATCCAAGGGTACTTTATTGTTCAAAAATGTTAAAAATAGAAAAGAAGATATGATGTGGATTTTTTACCCACAAAGGAAAGGCAACCATGTTGGCTCCAGACATTGTTGTCTGAGCAGAGTAGGGCTGAGTAGTACCTTTAAAGTGATACCGATAACAATTGAGTTCATTTGATAACCATCACTCCTCCACATCTAAACAATTTGATATTTACACAACTGCATTTTAAAAATCTTCAAATTATCAATATTTATTAAACTGAAGAATGCTTGGGTTGATTGGCTGTCAGCAGGTTTGATTGCAGGTATAATTTGATGGGAGACATTTCGATACCCAGCCCTAAAACACAGTATCTTCAGTTGTTTCTACAGTTAAAAAGAAAGAAATGTTTTCACTGAATAGTTTATTAGATAAAAACATGAAAACAGCTTTGGGTGAAGGGTTTGATTTATCACAAGCAGCAAAAACTGTATTTTTCTTGCACTTCCTTTTGGATCTTTTAGTGTTTTGCTTTTTAACAGTATGTTACGTTCATGCCCTGTTTGGAAAGTCTTAAGGTCAGTCACTAAATGGTATTACAGTCACCTCTTAATTTGTTAAGACAATCAAGATAAGCATATCAATGATAAACAAGTGAAAACTGTCATGAGACTGGTTTGGATTGTAGTAACTTCATGATATACTACATGACAGCCTTTGCATCTGGAGGTCAACTTCTCAAACGTAATGGTCTTACATTCATCATGCTGAGTTTGTTCCAAGACTTCAACGCCTTTACTCACTACTACAAACTGCTTCTAAATCATTTATGTTCACCAAGTAACTTTTTAATTATGTTGTTAACTTCATAATCACCTCTATTTCTGCTTTCCATATAGGCTACTACAGTTAATTGGTTCATCTTTGCCCCCCAGTGGTGTTAAAACATCAAGACCAGCTGCAGTGACTATACACCCCGTCTATATGTAACACTGTGTTTATTTGTGTCTCTATTTAAGGCACCCTCAACTTCTCTGTAACCATCCCGCTGCCTTTATGGGTTCACAGAGGGTCACCAGTACACTGCTGACACAACATAACACACACAACACTTCATTCCTCCCTCCATCTTTCTGTACCGCTACCCCCCCTAACCTCACCCCTCAAAAAAAGAAATCTTAGCAGTATTGAAATAAGAATATCCTGTTTTGTTCTCTATCTCCTGCTTCCTGTAGAAGGTGACACCTCCCTCTCTGCCGAGTGCTTCGCCCTGACAGGGATAATGTACGTTCCCATCAACACAACCTGCCTCCCTCCTCTACAGACTCATCCCAGCACTAACCAGCAGCCGCCCATATAATGGATGGTCATGATACAGGCCACTGCTTCCCGCAACTAAAGGCAATGGAAAAAGAGAGGGGTGGGGTGTAAGGGGGCTTGTTGGAAGGAGCTTTAGGGGGGGTGGGGGGGTGTTATGGCTCTGGTGGTGGATTGCATGCGTTTGTTATCAGCGCTCTGCAGTCGACAGTCGAGACACTAATAAAAGCACACTGTGTTTTAAATCAGACATCATCGTCTTATTAATGTCTTTCCTGCAAAATGCACACGCCCATTCCTGTTAATAGGCTTGGCTGTATATTAAACCAGCTAACTTGCACATTTACACACACACATCGACACTCACCACAAATATCTGTTTTGCATTGGTTCAGTGAGGCTCACCTTGTCTTTGAACACTTCTGGGTTGCGGTACATGAAGTCACGGTAACTCTCCGTGCGCACTTTATCCTGGAGAGAGAAATATTCAGAGTGAAAGGAGAAACGAATGTTAACATGTTAATATGTACAACTCATGTTTTTATGTAACGATACATTTAAACTGACCCTTTTCACCCCTTTACATCCCAAACATGGCATGTAAAGCTTTTCTACACATGTTCAGAATCATAACAGACTGTAGGAACCTTTAAGAGAGAAATGATTCGATAAATACAGCTGGAAGAGATTCTGGTATTTTTCTAATGGAGGTCAGGTCAGGACTCCAGGCTAATTAACCTGCCAATCAAATCTGCCCACAAACCCCAGCATATCCTCCCTGGAAGAAAAGCAACTAAGCCTATTCAAATGACAGAAACATGACTTGCAAGATACAGTGTAATTGAGGAAGTTTAAATACTTTGTATGAAGAAAAAAAAAAATCAGACCTTTTGCTTTTGGAAAATGATTCAGTAATGTGGATAATATGACCAAAGAGTCATTCACTAGTCATTTCACTTAACTAGAACAGTCAAACAAGCTATGAAGCAGCATTTAAACCATATCATAATATTACAATATATGATATGTAGTATAGTTTGGCATTTAGACTTAGGATTGACATATTTGGGAAAAATATCTACTTGATTACAATTTAGATTACAGCCTTGGGTGTACTTTTAGGTTTCTGCAGTTCACGCACTTGTTGTGTTTGAGTTTAATTCTACCTCTTAAAACTGTGGAGTGGATGGACGGTAGCACAAAGAGGACACAAACCAAAGAAAAACTGAAGTATCTTTGGAAAGTACCCTCATATTTCATCTAACTCACACTGCTGAAGTTTTATAGTAACTTTGGTTGAACTTCAGTATGAATTTTTGCACAGGAGCGAGGGCTGTGGATTTTGTGTCCCATCACTTAGATTGGAGTCACAGCAGAAAGGATGCGTAGAGAAGGTCTGTTTAATGTGATCTAGAGCTCTTTAAATGACCATGTGGGTATTATATTAAGGTAGACATGATACAAATCTGAGCCTATGAATTAAGACAATATTATTAACTATTATTAAAGCTCTTGCAGTTTAAAATGGTTGAAACAATCGTAGGTAGGTTAATTTAATGAAGCAAAGTGAGGCAGATCCTCACCTCTTTCATGTCACACTGATGGGTCTGTTCCCACTTTTTTATTAATCAGGCCAGCACCAATTTTAAAGTTGATTTATTTTAAACGGAAGTGACGCACAACGAGTACAATCCGAAAACATCACACACGTACAACACAATGCGTCAGAGGTGATGCACTACACGCCAACCTGTGAAAGAGTTGCCCATGTTTTACCGCAAAGCCCCCCAATCACGTGTGCTCAGCCCCTCCTGAGCCTCTGATGGAGTTTACAGCTTGACGCACACACACATGACGCAAAACTTAACAGTGCTTAGCACCAATCAGGACAGCCAACAGGAATATGTGTAAGCACTGCAGTAAGTAGAATAGGAAGGGAGGAGACAGCTGACCACCCATCCACCCCCCAAAACCCACCCACACCCACACACACACACACACAATCCCCCTCAGCTTGCTGACACTTTTAGGTTTCTGCGCTTAAGCAGTGTAAAAATTAATTTCCACGTTTCAAACAGTGCTGCTGTCTCACATGAGAGCTCAGCATTTATTGCTGATTTGACACTTTTGAGAAAATGTCTTGTCCTCAGTATCAGAAGATGATCACTTCCATTTACATGCTACATTGAAATCTTCCAACCAAGACGCACGCTGATGAACCTGCTCTCGCTCTGCGGAGACTCCTGCACCCAGAGGGGGGAAGTGACTCACAAGATAGTAATGAGACCTGCAGGACTGGCCAGTGTGTGTGTGTGTGTGTGTGTGTGTGTGTGTGTGTGTGTGAGTGTGTGAGAGAGCGCACAACTCAGACCTTCAGCATCTCCTCGTGGATGCCGTAATGTCCGTAGGAGCTGAAGTAGGCCTCGTCCTCGTCGTCTCGGAGCTCGGCTACAGTGCCCAGCTTGCCAGATTTGCTGGTTTCTACATTGAGCACCAAACCCTGAGCCAGCAGCCTGAAAAGGACAACGGACACATCTGTGCTTAATGTCTCATGTTAGGACAAGGGACAAAAGCAGTGACCAGAAAGAAGAAAGCACACACAACCTTCATGCAGGACATAGCGGTAAATGGAGGAGATGGGAGGCATTCATCTTTCTAACTCTCTTTTCACCCCGTCTCCTCCCTCCTCAGGCTCACTCTTTCTGTAATTTTCCCTTATTGCCCCCCTTGCTGCCTCCCCTCCTCACTTTAACCTCCATGCTGCAGTGGAATTTTCCCTTCCCTTTTTTTTTTATCTCTTCCCTTCCTCCAAACTTCTTCCACAAGGTACTCTTGTTCATGTTTCTGCAATACTGGGTTCACTGTGTCCCCCTGCTGGCCTCAGAGGGGTAGTGCAAGGGTAAATCAATACACTGAGTACAGTGCAAGCTCTCAATAACATAAAACCTTACTAAGAATGACTAGAAATAAAGTAATAGAACAAGCTGTCACCCCTTGAGGTTATAAAACTATGTGAAAACGCAGAAACTTGACTGACTTGAGTTTGTGCAGATCATCCATGGCTCTGGCCAGCGCGTCTTCTGAGTGCCGGGCTCTCTCCTCAGCGGCCTGTGCCCTCCGCAGCACAGCATTATGGGACTCTGCCCCAGATGATAGGCTCGACACCTCCCTGCTACACAACTCCTCAGGGTCTGCCAGAAACACAGAGAGGGAGACACAAAGATGTAAAACACAGAAGTTGAACACAAAGGTCAATGATTAAAGGGGGCTACACTAACAACTACAGCTTTGGTTTATTTGTTTTAATGATTTCTGTTTTTTGGGGTTTTGAATATTTGTCATTTGCTTCAAGTCAGGTTTCCCTTGAAAAGGACAGAATTTAAGTCGGAAATCAGTAAATGTATCTTACAATTAGTTAACAACATTAATCAAAACTTCCAAATGACTTATTTTATTTTTATATACATTTTATTTTCACTGCACCTCTGCTTATCCATAAGTTTTCCAGCAGGGTTTAAGAAAAAAAAAAACAAATACCGTAAAAACCGGTGTATAAGTCGCTGTCTTTTTTAGGGGGTGTCACGATGGGAAAAAAGCTTTTCTATTAAAGACTGGTTTATTTGAATGTACCAGTAGCTAGTTTATAGTAGTTTATATTCCAAACCTTTTTAATTTACTTTTATTTGAAATGCAATAACACACATATTACACCTGAAATAATGTGTTGAGTTAATGGTTAATGTCCCATAATGATTTGCTTAACTGAACTGAACCGGTATATTCACACAGACCGGGTTTGGGTTAGGCTATGAGTTTCAATTAAACCTTTTAAAAGTACAGAGTGACTTTACATATTTGATACAGTGTGTAGCTGTATGCTCACTGGAGTCCCAAAAACTCCATCAGAGCTGTTGCTGTGCGCTGTAAGGCTCACTAAGCGCACTGTCCTCGGACTCAGTGTTAATCCAAGAGTCAAACAAAGCCTCATCCTCTGTTCCATCCAGTGGAAAAACAACATAGCGAATACTTTAGGCCTCAGATCAGTACTCATACTGTGTGTCGCTGCCACAGCTCAATAAAAGCTGCTCATCTGTGCGCTTTCAGTCATCGCGCTTCAACATCAGCTGCTGTCCTGAAATAGCGTCTGAAATACTTCTAATCAACACACTGATTCAGCAGCAGCGGGTGAACTCGCCTGGTATTATTTTTTTTTATTTTTCTGTACATCACACTGCATTAACAGGTCATCAATAGTCTATATCTATTAATCTATTTTCATTAGTTGCAGACATAGCTGGATTGCACAGTGCATGCTTGACACTGCTGTTTATAGGACGTTATAGTTGATGAAGTGTGGACGCTCACATTGTTATCTTTAGAGTTATAGTTATTGTTCTTAGTGTGGACGACCTTTTACATACATATAATCATATCCACATCCAACCTCTCTTGTATTTTACTGGTGAATGGGACAAACCGGTGTATAAGACGCACCCCACAGAAGTTGTGTTAAAGGTGCGTCTTATACTACTGTAATCAACAATAACACTGTAGAAAAAAACAGGTTGCTTCTGTATGGTACAATTATGTTATTCTTGTCAAGATTTGGGCAAACATGAAATTATCTTACATCCTATTTTATATTCCAAGTACAATGTAGCCACAAGACAGGTTGGGACTACATAAGAAACATGATTCTTGCTTTTTCCTTAACCAGAGAGTCTGTTACTTCACTCCACTAATGCTCTCTGCGCCTACACACTACACTAAATCCGGCTCATTCTTTAAGGGATATTCAGTGGGAAAATACAAAAAAAAAAAAAAAAAATCACTGACTGCAGTAAACACAGCTGAAGTTGGTTGAGAGAAGCTGCACCAGAAAATCTTATTTTTCCCCACAATTGATTATTATTTGAATTACAACCCTTTCATCTGTATCACAGCTGAGACCAAAGACAAACTCTACAGTACCATCCTGCTAGATGTGAATGAGCATGTGTCAGTTCCATGAGGTATTTAGCATCTAAAAACTTCTGCCCCAAAAATTGTCAAGACAGACATATCTGTTGCTCTAGCTTGAGGCAGTTACTCAAAATCTGTGCAATAAAACTTAAAGTAGTTATTGTACCTGTCTGCAGCAGAGGGTCGTCCTGCAGGGCCGGTCGCAGGAAGTCTTCACTCTCCCAGGGTAAAGGAGCGTCTGGCAGCCCCGTCAGATAAGATGCATCACAATTCTGTGAGTACAGATTTGTTTAGAAAAGAAATCCATCTGATCCATTGCTCTTTTTTTTAATATGTACAACTATTACTTGACAATATTTGCAGATGCTTTCTTGTTTTGGACGAAATAAAGAAAACACTAACCCTAACCCATGAGGCAATGACTAAAAATGGCAAACTTGCCCAATATATGAATTTACAGCATATGAACCTTTAAGACTTTACAGTGTATGTAAAGGGTGTCAACCTGAGCATGTTACTCTCTACCATTAAGTTTCAAACCATGGAGATGAAGATACTTACTTTTGAACGAACAAAGTTGATCATCTTTATGTAACCGTAGTCATCTAAATCTAACAAGGAAAAGAAGGGTGAGTATTTTTTTTACCGAATAATCCTCTGGTCTTTGAATGAGGTACAAAGCTTGAGTGTCTACTCACTGTGTTTTCTTATCAGGTCTACAAGGTTGACCTGGTGATCAGCTGTGCAGTGCTGCAGGGTGGCCACTACAGAGGTCAACAACCTGAGAACAATAAATAAGAAAATGCTTCAATTATATATGCAACTCTGACACAATTTAACTTTGAATTTTGTGAATAGTTACACCCCTATGGAACCCATTACGTTCTTCAGTTATTGTATCTATTTATGGCACAGTATACTGATTTTGAAGCAAGGTGACTATTTTTTTTAGCTTTTAAATAGACATTTTTTTCTGCCAGAATACTGACTAAAGTTTGGACATCTGGACCCACATTTCTCATATACAGGGAATCTCAGAATGACTCCCTGTCTGACATTGTGCTGAAAGTTAAATCAGTACTATAACAATCATCGAATTATTCATCGGAGCATTGAAGAGGTACTTATGAAGCTTCCCAAACACACACGCACACACACTCAAGTACACTTTTCAAAGTGAAGGAGAGCAACAACAACGCTGTGTGGTAGATTTTTCCAGGACATCTGAATTCAAAAAGGCTGATCCTGATACAGTTTGATGTGGAAAAAATAAATTAAACACTCTGGATAAGTAATTAGTTTGATCAATGTATAAATGCACAACGTTGAGGATGACACATTTATGAAAGGTTTTTGGCTCCACTACTGTCCTGCAACTGTGTTAACTGACTATTTTAATTAGGTTGCACTGAAAATATAATGCATCTAATTCCTATGTATGACTTAGGGGGCAGGTTCACAATTGTGTTTGTCTTAAAACAAACAGTCACATGTGTGAACACCGAAAGAGGTTTTCCTTGCTGTAATAATTCCTCCTGTTCATAATGACCATTAAAACTGTGGATTTAGTCCTCCATCACTTCTATTGTGCATTAGGAAGGGATCTTCTAATAGTAAGTATGAACAGGAGGAATAATTACAGCAAGAAACAATCTGCTTCAATGTTAATTTGGGCTCCTGACTGTTGTTTTGAGACAAACTAGAATACATTGTGAACTTGTCCTTTAGAAGTCGGGGGGATAAACATATGAAGGGTGGATGTAAAGAAAAAGGTTTTGAGAGGAGCACTTCAGGTGATGTTCTGCAACTCAGTAAAAGAAGGTAAAACAAACTTTGACCAGTGTTGTTTATATTGTAAACGTGTGCAGTCTATTTCCTCTCACCTGTCACAGAACAGACATTTAACCGGCTGACTGTCCTCATTCTCATCCTCATCCAAACACTGCCACTGCTCTTCATCACCATCATACTCATCGTCACCATCCGAGAGCTCGGGCATATCTTCATCACAATCTATTAAAAGTAAAACAGTTACACTCAAAAAGCCACGAAGCAACACGATCACTAGCAAAATAAAATCTGCTGGTAAATTAACATCAAACGCTGTTATAGACGCATCATGTAACGAGTTCAAAGACAACAATTAAGTTACACATGCAATAAAAGTTATCATTAGCTCAAATAAGCGCTGTCCTCTCCTTATATTTGCTTTTTTACCATACTCACGTGGGTCTGTGTATGCTGCCATGATGTCTGGATGTCGCCTTGGTTTCAGCGGACTTCCTGGTGACGTTTAGTGACGTAATGTACGGCTAAAGCGTCAGTTCCAGATTTTAACCACAAGATGTCGCCAAAGGGCAGAGTTTTTAAAAAGGCACAAAACAGGTGAAAAGTACGATAATGACAGGTCCATGATCATACAGATCAGTTTTGAGAATAAAAGTACCTCCTCCTCCGCTTCTCATGAAATAAAATAAAATAAAATAGTCCTCCTTGAAATAAGCATTTTAAAAAGTCACTCTGAATGAATGAAACTTTACTTCTGTAAGTACTTCTGTTCTTTACTTAAGTACTGTACCCAGGAACAATTTTGAGGTACTCCATTCCAGATGGAAATATTGTAGTTTCTACTCCAATGCTGCTGCTAATTTAAATTCATATCTGAATATGTCAAGTGGAATTTGGGGATAGTGAGTAGTCCATTCAAAAAAAGCAGTTTAAGAGGTCAATCTGAACAAGATAGACATTTGCAGTGCTGGAAAGTAAGTACATTTAAATACAATTTTGAGGTAGCCTACTGTTTTAGTATTTCCATTTGCTGCTATATTATAGTTTCACTCCACTACATCCCAGATGGAAATATACGTTCACTCCAATACTGCCGTTGCTGTAGGCTATATAATATACATCCATAGCATGAACCGGATAATGTTTAGCTACTAATGCCACTTCCGACCGCCATCTTTGTTTGGCTGACCGGAGCAGGGCAACTTCAAAAGTCATTTAATGTTGTTCCGGTCTTTTAGGAATAGGAGGTAAGTGTTTGACAAAGGGCCCATGGTTTTGAAAAGTCTTGCTGCGTAGTATTTGTCTTCAGAAAGAAAACTGGCATAGCTAAGTTAGCTTTTACAAACTTGCTCAGCAAAAGTGTCAAGTGCCTAAATCATGATTGGCACCGAAAGGAACCTGGGACATTTTTAATCAACTACAATGACCGCCACAGCGTCAAAATATGAAAGTAAATTCATTTGATTTTACAATTAAGGTTTTACTTGTTTGCAAACTTGATGCCCATTTCTCCAGTGACTGCAGTAGTAATCTACCTATGGAGTTAAAATTAGAGGAACCACAGCACGCAGTTTCAATGAAAGTATGAGATCAACCTCTGACTAAACTCAAAACTTTGAATCTTCAAAAAAAACAAAAAAAAAAAAACACTTTTTCTACTACAATAAGAATCATGTTAAAATCATCCAAAATATAAAAAACACACAGAAATAGATGAATGTTTTTATTGAAAGTCAGACTCATTCCGGACTTGCTGTGTAGAGCTCCAGGTTGAATTTAAAATCTGGGGAGGAAAAAAATAAATCTTAATGTACAGTTTGACAACTTTGAGTGCCCAGATAATCATAAACAAGAGTGTACCTCTTGCTGGTGTTGCCACTACTTACATTTGCATCAAAAGCAGCAGCATCTGGCTGGTCTGTGGAAGACCGATTTGTTTCTACAGGACTTTTGACAGCCGTGTCACCTTCTCCTGCTAGTTGTAGCTTTGGAGGAGAATCTGGTAGTGGTTTATTTTGCTCCGAGGATGGTCTAACCTCTGCTGAACTCTCATTCTGGCCCTCGAGGATTAATACTTGAGGTAAAAGCTCTGTATCTGGGGCCTCTGTCTGCATGGGTGAAGAATTTGTGCTCATCTCTCCAGTGACTGTGCAGTTCAACCTAGCCTCCTGAGTGAGAGCGTCTGAACTCTCAGTCTGGCCCTCGAGGATTAATACTTGCGTGGGTGAAGAAGAATTGGTGCTCATCTCTCCAGTGACTGTGCAGTTCGAACTAGCCGCCTGAGTGGGAGCGCCTGATAGAGGGGTGTGAGCTGGGAGATCATCAAGTCTTTCAAAGGGTTTGAACTTTCCTTGGACAACGATTTGCACTCTCTCTGGTGCAGGAAGCCAGATGCTGGGTTGGCTTCCTCTGGAATTCTGATTAGGATTTCGCTGCCAGTCACTTGATGCTGGAATACCAGGACCAATCCCTGGCAAATCTGTTTGAGAGAACTTTTTACCTGTACCATAACTAGCGTGGGGCCCCGTTTTGTCAAAACCAGGCTTGAGGCGGCGGACATTGGCATATCGTCTTGCTTCAGAGGTCTTATCACTGCTGTAGACCCTGGGACTCCATATTGGATAAGTGGCTCCTGAGTTGCTACCAGGAGAATGTGCCTTTATGGTGAAGTCCATATTCCTGTTGGTGGTAACTTTTGGAAACAAGTTGGTTTTGACATTAAAACTGCCATGGAAGAGATGAGGGGACTGATATCCACTGACCTCTGGCCTGCTTGTGACAAGTGACTCTTGAGGGTTGAGCAACTGTATGTGGTGTCTCGTGGGAGTAACATCAATCATGTGAGACTCAGATTTAACAGCTTGAATATCGGGACTCGTACTGCTGTGTGAATACAAGCTTACTGGAGCGTTGTCTACCTGAGCAGGCAAAAACCTTCCTGTATATTTAGGCCCGACACGAAATGTAAAGGGATAAAACTGACCCGCAGAGAACATTGAATCCGAGCTTGCTTGAGGAATCTTGCCTTCAGGAAAAGTGACTGCTTTGTGTCCAGAACGGTTGACCATCACATTATTTTGTCGTCGTGTAGCTGAGGCAGGGTTGAAGCCAGATTCAAAATGGTTGACTTTGCTACTTTGTGTGTCAGGAATAACAGGATAATGACTTTGAATTTGTGAGGATTTAGAATCAATGATACGCTGTTCTTCAGCAGGGATAACATAGCCACTTTGCCCTATGACCAAACTTGGCATCCTGTAACCAGCTGTAGGTCTTTTGAAAAAAGACATTTCACTCAATCTTTTATGGTCTTGGTTGTCATTGTTGACTCCCATTGGGGTCTGTCCTCCCCCGTCAAGCAGGACATAACCTACAGAAGCAAAACACATTGACAGATAGTGTACAGATGTGTCTATACAACAGGAAACTCATCTTCAGTTACATTAAAAAGTAAATTAAGTGTTGAAATACCTCTCTGGGTATTCTCACAATCTACATCACCAACCAGCAGCCAAAAACAAAGCACAAACAGCCTGCAGAGTAAAGAGCAACATGGGTTAAGGTCACACTATAGATGCAACAAGTAATCAAATAGCTATAATAACAAGTAGAATTTACCTCAAACAATCTGTAGAGCTCATGGTTCAGCTTTTTTTCAGCAGCACCATGCCCAATAGAAAATCTGGCTATAGCTAACCAGTTGAAACAGGTAGCACACACATACACCTCTTTATCAACTCCAAGCAAAGATAGGCAAATGAACCCAGCTGCTCCTCATTTGAACTAATTGTTGCATGGTGATGATGGCAACCACCTACACTGCAGGAAGGTGATGAAGCTGTATGTTCATCCCAAAAAATCTCAAAGTTTGAGGTAAATTCTACTGCACAATGTGTCCTTTTGAGAAATTATGTTTCTTTGCTTTGATGTAAAGTGTAGTATACTGTGTAGAAGCTATATTTGTTTAGAATTAAGTGTGCTGGAGGAGCATGCTTGAGTACAAATTGTTCTATGTTGGTTTTCTTTTTAAAAAAGGAGCTGAAGCTACTCAGGTCACCAGGTAGTCACTTACTGTTAGTGAAGTCAGTGTAAGAAATGTGTAATCCAGCTGTTTTTTTTCCTGCAATTTATCTGAAAGTAAAACTTTCACTTAAAACTGGTTGACATTGAAGGGAATTGATGATATGATATTCTTGATTGACTTCTTGCAGAACACTTTATTCATAGTTGAATGTTTTATACCCTCACCTAATGGCCTTTTTCACAGCAGATGTTTTTGATTAGTCATAGCAACTCACAGGTGTTACTAACCTTAACAATGCCCCAGTATATTCAGATGACATGTCAGGGATTAGCATTAATCATCAGTTCAGTTTCAAATGGAAAATATCACCCAAGAAAGCATGATTTCATGGAGCCACTAATGTACACAAGTGCACTCTATTTTAAGAAAGAGCAGACTGTATCAAGTTTATCAATGCCATGACTGTTTTCTGCTCTCTCACTGGCATGAATCTGAGCAAGTGACTTCAAAGGACTACTGCCTGGTTTTAAAAAAAAAGAAGAAAAAAGCCAGACCTCATTTGGCTATCACATGAAAAACCAACAACATTCAAATACAGTGTTCTGTTGGAGAAAGAGCGGCTGTTATATAGACCTTTTTTAAAGCATAATTAGTGTTACAACAAACAGTCACAAGGGGGTGCTGCTGCATTTATTTGTACATCTTTCACCCACAGGCAGTCCAAAGGGCTTTACAGAAAATAAAGAAATCATCATTAAAATTACACACCAAAAAGATTGATCGTATAGCAGTTAAGAACTCTAACTATAATATTATTGATAGGGCCACCATTTAGTTTCAAAACATAGACACAAAGTTTGTTATCATCAGTATATTCAAAATTGGTCTGTTAGTGGTATCACTGTATAGATAACATTTCAATAGATGGTGTCTGTCTCTCTGTTATATCTGGAACAGTTTTTTAAAGTTTTGTTTTGTTTTTACTCACTTTACATGTTTTATTTCTTTTCTTTGAACTGTGTGTATCTGTTGATCTGGTGAGCTGCTTCCAAAGGTTGCCCCTTACAAGGACTTTAAATTGTATTACTTATAATATAAAGCATAGTGCAAAATACATTCAATATATATTACACAATATGGCACAGATATTGACCCCAGATATTCTTTATGTTTAGATGTTATGCAAAGAATTCCCTGATGTAACACACCTACATACAAACATTTATAATAATTAAGTGACAACATGTCAAAAACAATATTCAATATATTAATCTGTGAAGAAAAACAAAAAACCCTTCAGGATTCACTTTGAGGCAGTGTTTCAATGTTGATTCAAATGGAGAATAGAACAATAACAGAACAGTTGTTTCTTTAATGAAAATATTACTATGTCATTGAAAACCAAAGAAAAGAAGCCAACATACAATTTTTATAAAGATTTTATATTTTACTAGCTTCACAGGCTGTTTTAACCATAAAGAATCGAGCAGATCCACCAGAGTGGAGTACTTTCATATAAAAACAAAACATTAGTTTTCTAACAGTTGCAAAAGTCATGGAAAAATTAAGAATGTTACTATTCATGTACTGTGAAATTACTTTGGCATGTTGATATGATGAGTTGTAGTAGTAAGTTGTCTTGGTGTATCTGCTGAAATAACCTGAAAAGAGAAGATAAAATTCCATGTTTGGTGCCAAAGATTACACAGACAGTCAGATTAGAGTGAAATTAACTTGACACAAGTAAAGCTTTAGAGCAAAATAAGCATGACTTTGTGGAGTTTAGTTCCTATAAATCTTTAGCACAGCTGTGAGAAGGATGCACATGAATTTGCATCATGAATTATCTTGAGTTGAAAGCTAAAATCCTTTGTTGTGGCAGCTGCCTCAATTGATCAGAGCGAACAGCAAACTTTTAAATCTGTAGTAAAATTAGTCAGGATTTGAGACCTCTACTGATCTGATTGTACATCAGATTTGGTTTAAAGGAGTCCAACATCAGTCTAATTTCAGGAAACATTGCTTAACAACATTAGCGTAAATGGAAAATACTTATTCTCACCTCCTGTGTATTTCATGCTCCTTCTCGCTTATTTCCCTGCATTCTTTGACAGACTGTCGATGTCTTTGTTCTCCAGGATCTCCGTCTTCTGCTCAGGTTGAAGCAGAGTGTTCGACACCATAGCCTTCGCCACCGCTTGGATCGGGATGGACATAGACGTAGAACCCAGAGCAGACAAGGCACTAAAGAATTTCCTGGCCATCCACTCGGTGGGCCGACTCTCCTGCCTGTCCACCAACAAAACCCTTTTGGAGAAACAAAGGTATTGATCGTATGGATATGGATAGAGATTGTAAATAACCAGTTTATATGGCAGATTTGACTTTTTTTCTCCTCTTGGGTGATTTACATTTTCAACTCCACATATGTCGAAGGAGAATGACTTTGGTACAGCAATATAATCAAGTACAATCAGCACTTTGTATCATATAAAAGGGTACAATCACATGTGCTCAGTGGGCTGTGCCACAGTGAAAAACTTGACTTTGTTATAATTTTGTATTTGGAAGATTAAAATTTCACACCACACTGCTATGATCCATCCATGACTTTAAATAAAAGTCACATGATGTCACAACTAAGTGTCTTGTTTACTGGATGAGTTTTGGTAAATTGTCAAACTGACAAAGTAGCAGGGTGGGAGGAGCATAAAGGATTTGTATGCGTTTTTCTTTTTCTGTGTTTATTTCAGCTGAGCAGACGAATGATTACACAGATGAATATCAGCATCCCTGCATGCTTTGTTTATCTCTTGTTGGCTTTTCTAAGAATTATGAACTGCCGGCAGCTATCGCATTCCCACCATCCAATGTGTTTGGGTCATTTCCAGTAGCTCTTTGAGAGAAAATGTTGACATGGCTAACAAAAGTTGCTACTGTTGTTGGCACATCATTCTCACAGCACTAGTGATATTTACATGTAATGCATTTTTGTTACTTAATCTTACCCAGGTCTGTAAATGGCATATCTGTCAAATCCAAGTGCCTCAATCTCTGCTTCCACTTGTCCCTAAACAAGAAAACAAGAATCCATGAATTTTAATCCTTCAGTGATTTCTCAATGTCATTATTTCAAGATAAAACGCTAATGAAACAAGGCAATGTCTTAGCATGCAGAGAAAATTAATAGAGATAAAATACTTTGACTTTGAGGTAGAGGAAGCCACTGTTTTTATCAGCTCCTCTGGAGGACTCCAGGTGGAACTGTGAGCAGCCTCCTGCTTTAGCAAGCTCTGCTGATTTTAGAACATAGTCATGATCAACACGAACAAATCCGTCCTGGAATGAGAAGAGAGAAGTAACAGAAATTATTTTTCTATGGTTTACAATGCACCGTTTGGGTTCATGAATACAAGGACAAGCAAATATCAGCCAGACCATAAATGGAAGATATGGGTAATTGCTGAGACAACAACCCAAACAAATATTCTGTACTTTAATAGTATTGTGTAATGCACCTTTTTAAAATGCCCTCAGTGTATTTATGGTGTTTAACTCACAGCCCCTGCTTTCGCTCTGGTTGTTCCCAAGCAGCAGTAGCCAACATCGTGGCCCTGGAAGGCAGCAGCGTAATCATCAAGTTTCTCAAAGTCCACCACCTCTTGCACCTGGAGACAGACACAACACACACAAAAATACACTCAATATGAGGATCTGAGGTAAATGAATCTCTTATTACCAAAGCTGTCAGCTGACTTGAGGATAAACCTACTAACCAGGTTTTCATATGCTTTCCCCTCAAAGGTGAGCTGTCGCCTTCCGATGAGCGTTATCTTGGAGAAGGTGTTGCGCTCCAGCAGCTCTTGAAGCACCAACCTGCCCGTTTCCCCGGAGGCACCGAGGACGAAACAGCTTTTATTCTGTTGCCTGAAGTTTTCCTCCAGAGTCTTCATGTCCTCAGCCATGCTGTGTGCCAAAAGAAATTGACTGCCCTTTTAGCATCATGCAAACAACAGGTAAATGACCAAACACTGTGACGTGTATTTTAAACAAATAATGTGTGCAATAGGGCTGGGCGATATAGATAAAATATGTTTGACCTAATACCTCCATTGTTATCGCAACAATATTGTAGGCATGACTACTGGTGCTTTCATAAGATATTTACATAATGACATTTTTTTTTTTAAATCATCAGCAATGTGGATATAATGATAAAATGGGAAAAGGTAAATCATAGAGCAGCTACAACAGTCTGGGAAGTTCACAATATAACATCAGTTTACTGTAATGTAGCTTTTAAAAGCAAGAAAAGACAACACTTATGCCATATGATGATATTGCAATATCAAAATCTAAGGCAATATCTAGTCTCATGTTGCTATATTGACCTTTTGCCCAGCCCTAATATGCAAATGTGAAACCTGTCATGACAGGAAATCTTGAAACTGAGATTAGTTTGTTATTGTAGGAGTCAGTTTCCCTCTGTCCTCAGAAACAGCTAGATCATTGTTGGGCAATTAATCCAGTTTAAGAAATATTTAAAAATTGGTATGTAGTGGATGCAATTTATGACGAATTTAATATAACATACAAACAATTCAGAAAACAATATTTCCTGTATTCTATAAGGTGTGTACGTTTGTTAAATAAGAAGAGGAACCTTAAATTGACAGATTTCTTAATGGACTCTGGCTTAATCTCCGCTCAGATTACACAAGGAGACTGCAGAATGAACCTGATTTTATAACATATTTGTTTTCCTCTGATATTAACCCTGTTGTTGCACATATCTAAGACCCCTCTATCTGACAGCAACCATTAACACTAACCCTCGCTACATTCACATTTATATTCGCCATTGTATCGACAGGTGTTGCATAGCTTTCATGAACGCTAGACGTGACTTTACCTGGTGTATTTAACCGGTTCAGGGTCGTCGAGGTGCTTTAAAACCACTGCAATGACAACGACTATCACGGTTAAGAGTCCAGTCGCGTTTCCCAGGGCGGTGCACAGTACTTTTACAACAGACATCACTAGGAGCAGCTGCTGCTGCGACACTTCCTGGTTTCCTCATGGACAGTCAGACGCTCTCTGTCTGATAGGCTGAAGAGGAAAGAGACTTTAATCGCAGTCAGTATATCATATGTCGCTTGGTGGACTGTTTGTGTTTTTATTTATGTATATTATTTATGTATTTAGTGTGATACTAACTGCAACAGATAGAGACATTTGAACTTGAACAAGCCTCGTCCTTATCTTCATTCACCAGCATAGACAATGCTTATGTATGGCGCATGCGCACTTGAGATTTAAATACTCTAGAATCCCGACCACAGGGGTATTAAACTCATTTTAGTTCAAGGGACACATACAACCCAGTTTGATCTCAAGTGGGTCGGACCAGTAAAAAAATTGAATAATATATTATTATGACTTTACTATGATAAACCATCTATTTACAAAACAGACAAACAGCCTAAGATAAAGATAAATATTACTTTATTGTCATTGTACAGAACATACAACGAAATCAGGTGTGCTCAAGACAGGACTCATATATCTAAATGATAAATAAATAGAAATAGTTAAGAATAAATAAAATGCATCCATCATTCATATAGTCTCATCTTCACAGCAGACCAAACACTCTTTCATGCCAGCGTATGAAGTCAAAATGGGATAAAAGAAAGTGCACATAGATATTATTGCACACAATTTCCAACAAAGTATTGCATATTTTGTTGTGATGTGTTCCATGATGTCTCAGTCATTTACAGATTATTCTACACAGAAGCTACTCACTGGCATTTTGCGCACTGTTCAATATATAAATACCTTTTAATATAACGACAGTATGTACTCGTTTTCTCAGAATTGTATTCTGGTCAGGGTGGGAATTGGAGATGGGGATTGGACCCCCCTTGGCTTGCCGATTCTGGCCCGTGGGTCTTATGTTTTACACCCCTGCCCTACAATATTGCTTCTGTGCTCAGTTATTTCTTATTTTGCTATCCTGTAATAATGTACATTTCCTCACTGTGGGAATAATAAAGGATCTCTGATCTCTTATCTTAAAAGATTTAGTATGTCCCAATACATAGTATGTCCAATGCAGCATGCGAAAAGTATCAGGATTTCCTACTACATCCAGTCACATTTTGTACTATATGCAAGCCAGCATGCTTTCATGCTTTCGCTCTGGTTGTTCCCAAGCAGCAGTAGCCAACATCGTGGCCCTGGAAGGCAGCAGCATAATCATCAAGTTTCTCAAAGTCCACCACCTCTTGCACCTGGAGACAAAACACACACAAAAATATACTCAATATGAGGATCTGAGGTAAATGAATCTCTTATTACCAAGGCTGTCAGCTGACTTGAGGATAAGCCTACTAACCAGGTTTTCATATGCTTTCCCCTCAAAGGTGAGCTGTCGCCTTCCGATGAGCGTTATCTTATCTTAAAAGATTTAGTATGTCCCAATACATAGTATGTCAAATGCAGCATGCGAAAAGTATCAGGATGTCCTACTACATCCGGTCACATTTTGTACTATATGCAAGCCAGCATGCTTTCATGGGTACTCTGATCCCCAATCCTCTGCATAGTACAAAATGCTTCACATTGACCGAGCCACTGACAGAGCACAGACCAATAGCAGCGTATTGACAACACAATAATGGAAGCCAGTGCAACGACAGAAGCCGCAATGGTAGATGAAGTAGTAGGCTACTACTATGTAGCCTACTACTAATACTATGTCCCAACTGTGTGCATATTGCATGAAACTGTACATACTTTGAAAGGGCAGCTGCAGGCAGTACATACTAAAAATAAAAAGTAGAGGTAGGTGAATGCAACCATAGTCATTTGCTTGCCAGCATTTTTCCAGAATCGTTTCTTTTTGGGGAAGCTGTTGCAAGCATTTAGTTAAAACAAGGTTTGATAATGTGTGTGTATGAGTGTGATACGACATAAATACTTAATGTGTTCATTAGGGATAAGTTACATGTTCTTTTCCCATTATAGCAGCCTGTTTCACTGTATTAATGTAAAGAAACCAGGAGAAACCTATCCTCACCCTAACATTAAGACAGTTAAAGTCACCCTCCTCTCTTGAGCTTCACTCTGCAGAATGATGCATGTGAAGAGTTTGAAAGTAGAAGGCTGTTTTCATGTTCATCTGCTGAGAGTGTAAATTTTCTATGTGCCTGTTGAAAATCAGATTTTAAGAGCAGCACAACTAGTATGAAGCCAGTACAGGTGCAGTGTGAAAATAATACATGGCATGTGTAGGAGACATGTTGTGATGTGTCCAACAGTTAAACTTAATAGTATTTGCATTTTCACAGGGGGGAGTAGTAGATGCCTTTTTGAGGATTTTAAAGTGGTATTCATACTTTTTGTGGAAAATCCATATAAGACACACGTTTCTCCAAGCAGAGTATTTGCTGTCTTAAAACATGTCTGAAAGGCTTTAAGCTTCTTTTTGTAGACCTCAAAGATACAGTATACATTTTGTTTCAGTTCAGTGCTGCTGTGCTGGATGCATCAGAAGGAATAAACACACTTTTAAAGCAGTGTACTTGAATTTCCATTACATGTGGCATTGTGAAGTGCACCTTTTGAGAGTATTATTTCAAAAGTGTGTCCTGAAGTCTATTTGCAGTATTTGGTTTTGGTTCCTCGCTTTAGCTTTGTTAAGCTGGATATTAAAAGGTATTAAAACAGATTCAGCTCACAACTCTTTAAAAAAAGAAAATAAACCCTCTTACTTTCTACAGCAGAGTTACACACTTAACATACCTGACATGATTGTGTCCTCTTTTATTGGTTGCAGCTGGAAAATTGAAAGATGCAGCTTTTTCTAATACATGAATTGAATCACTTTATGACCAACCAACCAGAGACTGAACTAACACCCAACTCTCACATCAGGTCAAGATTCAAACATAACAGAAAACTACAAGTGTCAAAACATTCACTATAACCTCTTTATTTGTCACATAAAACTGTATGCAAGCTGTAAAACCTACAAGAATTGAGTGAAATCAACACATTTAATGTCATTAATAATATGTGGTGTTATTGATTTCAAGTGTCAGACCATTTCAGGGCTTAAAAACACAAGATCACCTTACTTGAGGTCTTTTGGCTTAAATTAATTGAACGTACGTGTCGTATAGTCGGGAAATGATGTGTAATTTGTTCAGGAAATCCAGCGTGGACCTGGAGTGTGAACCAAACGCCGAAAAATGTATTTGCCTTTTGTCAGATCTTCAGGGGGTTTCATTAGCCAAAACCTCCACACAAAGAAAGCAAGTCCAGTCACATGCAATGAATTCATCAACACCCCATGTTTTTAACACCCCTGCCACTTCGAACACAAGGCATCGACCCAATCCAATAGAATATGATGGAGGCAGGGATGATCCTTTAAAGATGTCAGCAGTAAGAGACAGAAAGAAAATAGGCTGAGGTTGAGAGAAGAGGCCTTAAACTGGCACTCTGCTGAAATGAAATGTCGTGTCTTTGTTCCTGAGCCGTGGGTGCTAATTGGGCCTAGCGGTGGGGAGGAAAGCTACCGCTGGGCTCCTGTCTGTCGCACCTGTTGAGTTATTGTCTCACACATTGATCAGACAGGAAGTTGGAGTAAGAAGGCTTATGCCTCAGTGGGTGCGTGGCAGAAACGTGGTTCAATTTCCATTTAGAGCTCCGCTGCTGGAGGTGGAAATACCAATGCTGGTCAGTGGTCAATTGCGTTCGACCATTGATTAACTTGCACTAAAGGACATATAGATCGTAAAGAGTTGGTTTTCATTAGCTTATTCACATTCTTTATACTTCAGTCAAAGTCCCTGCTGCAGTTTCTCAACATTGCATAATGTGTTTGATGTCTATGTCACTGCTGACTGCCACACTTCACCTGAAGTCCTATTCAGACAGGATTAGCTTTTACAACAGTGTACAATAAAAGCTCAGAAAAAATGACTCTTTGTAGCTCTTATCAATGTTTTCTCACCTGTATTGGCTGATACTGACTTAATTCTGTAGCACCTTCCTAAAACAGGTAGTATGTAATAGTATGCAGACATATTAAGGCATTTTCAAATATTAATGGACAGTTAGCCTGATTATACTAGTCTATTATTATAATAATGATTATGTTTATTTATAGAGCACTTTACAAAAATTCAAGTTACAAAGTACTTCACACAAGGCAGCAAATTGAAATACTAACTAATTATGAAGTCATTAACTAGATAACACAGGTAAAACAAATGAATGTAAGTTAATAGAAATAGACATTTTAAAGATAGAAAAACAGAACCACTTAATTGAAATTGAACAAAATTATTATTGACTCAACCAACCTGATTTTGTCAAGCAGTTCATTGCAGAGCCTTGGGGCCCTGACTGCTAATGCTCTCGATATAATGGGACTTGTCTTTATATGGTTTCACCATGTGTTACATGCAACTTTTACTTGATCAAACAATTACAAATTCAGCCTGGCTGCAAGTGCAAAGAAATGAGATTTGAAGTTAGCTCAGTTTCATATAATACAGAGTTTAAACATGTGATATTTTAAGTTGGAATACAAACTGTATTAATTTATTTCCACATAGGTTAAACTGTAAAAGAAGGTGTAACAGATTTATCTTTATCTTACCATTTTAGTGCAGAATGAAAATAATTAAGCTGTTTTTACCTACATAAACCAAGCAGGACAGTTAAAAAAAAAAAGTCAAGATGAAGATAAAACGTCTGAACTCAGATTTCTGTCACTGGACATTGTTTTTAAGAATTGAAGCTTGTTAACATTTTCAGACAGCAGCTGAGACCTCTGACAGTTCAAAGTGTTAATAGATGACATTTGATTGCGCCCTAGGGCATTCAACAAAAGTACCATATTTGCGGACATCAGATGTAATTAATAGTGTGATTGATCAGTCATCGATTTTGCCAACCACTCTCCAAACTAAAACATTTTCTTTTATTGTAACATTTTGTGCCACACTATAGATTGAGGATCAGAGAATGGATTATTTCTTTATTTCACTGAAGCAGATGCTGAAATTCTCTGACATGAACATTTTTATATAATAAATTACCTCATGTTGTTCCTGGAAAAAATAAATTCAGACTAAATGACATTCTAGGCGTATTTCCATTTGAAACACACAAATACAAACGCATGCCTACATGTACACATATGTCACACACACAAACACAGATACACCGACCCACTCAACACACAGCTTACAGTTTAGGACCCCCTTTCCACAGACTCTGGAGTGTGATGCTAATGATGGTAATTAATGGAGCCTGACAGCACAATCTGCTGCCCATTGTCTCCCAATAAACAGCTTTACAGTCCACATGAGCCACAGAGGGGACGGGGAGGTTTAAGCTGAGAGCTGAGACGGTGAGAGCAGGAGACAGGCAGGACGGAGGGTCAGACCTCAGGGGACAGCACTGATCCTGAAGTGGGGATTAGCTCAATTAGAGAGGCACTGCACTGTCTGATCAAGATGCAGGGTTTGATGGTACCTATGATGTATGTGTGTGTGTGTGTGTGTGTGTGTGTGTGTGTGTGTGTGTGTGTGTGTGCGTGTGTTATGAGAGAGGCCTCCATCATTAGAGCCGACTGTTGCCGTTATTTGTTGCTGTGTCTTCTGATGCAGCTGGTGTGAACAATAGTCAAGATGATGCCTTTTGCTTCTCTGTGACCTTCTGCTCAGATATCCATTTATTGTCATACATTTTAATAGTAATTAATCTCCAATGTGTTTCATGTGATTTTTTTTTTATTGTCCACATGATAACAGATCTATGAATATTTCAGTGTCCATAAGGTCAACTCGTCATTTTTATCAACAGGAGCAAAGGTTTTTTCACTTGAATTTATTTAGCTGGAAACGTGATTTAGCTTCAATGAATTGTTGGAGCTAATAGATACGGAATATTAGATGACGATTTTTGCAGATTTATGTAAGAAATTAAGCATTTTTTTTAAAGGAGCAGTCTGGTTCAAGCTGTTTTTCACTAGTATTGTCCCCATGCATCAAAAAATGGCTGACTCCTGTAAAAGGACACCGATATCTGTAGTTTATTTTAAACAAAGGCGTCTTTCCATCACAGCAGCTCAGAAAATATCATTTTTTAAAATTAAGAAATAAACAATAGAAAATTCACTTTTCATACATTTTTTTTTTATTGAGGTAAAATTACATTTTCACTGGATTTTCCTATATAGATAAATATTATATTGTTCATTCAAACTTTATATGCAATAAACAACAATATCCGATTCCATTTAAAAATGTAAAGTAAATGTTGAAGCAGTTTTAAAGTAAAAACTACTTCAGGGAAAATTTAAAGGGGAAATTAAGATATAAAGGGGTTAAAAGGCCATACCAGCTGCCAGATCCTCTGATCAGCTGTGAAAAAAGGTACAATAAAGTAACTCCTCAGTAGGACAGAAGCTCAGTCTTCCTCAGGCTTTGTTACAGGCTCAGACTTGAGGCTCAGACCTTCACAATATGTTGGAGGCAAAGCAGAGTATCAGTGGTGCTCAGGGGAGCTTTTCCTTCTCAAAGAGCCACAGCTAAGCAGCAATGAGACCTGCTTTTCCTTCTCTGAGGAACAATGTGCTCATTAAAGGAGCAAATAGATTATCATGGTTTTTCAATAGAGGATCCTAAAAGGAGTCTGGGGGACCTGGCAGCTCCCAGCAGGTAGAGATAAGACAACACTTGCACATCTGGCATACTGTCTGTCTGTCCATGTATCTGTCAGTCTATTAGTGTCATTTAGTTATGCCTTAAATTTGTGTCCATCTTATATTTCCTTCATTTGAGCATTTCAATGAGGTTTCTTAATTATTTCTTAACCTGAACTTTACAGTATAAATCTAGCATTTAAAGAAACCCTGTTCCTTAATAAATGCTATAAATAAATAGGAAGGCATGGATGTCAGACAACTTTTTGAGGAATTTGAGGGATTATTTTCCAGACATAGACACAAAGTGACTACAATAAAATGAATCACACATGTTTTTTTTATTTTATGCTTTTCTATGTCTTGCTCCTATGCTGACTTTGCACAGTTTATGAAGAATTTTAAAGGACACATCAACAAGCATAACAAAGTAGTCTTGCATTTCTTCCTCTAATCCAACACAAGAAAGGTCTGACAGATGTCATTATTATCCTGAGATGCATGAAAAAAAAAACCTTCTTGGTTTTGATTTTCTTAAACGTATTGTCTGTAGTTTTAATACACTGTACGTATCCGTGTGGTGTAGATGATCCATGTGATGGGAAATGTATCACCTGTAGTATGTGTTCAGGAGTGTAGTAGTACAAGTACCTGTAGTTGTTTTTGACAGGAGGGCGGCGAGGAAGAAGAGAGACAAAGGAAGTGGAGAAAACCATTGGAGACGTATCATATCAGTACACATCTGTTGAGTCATACTAACATACCTGATACAGAGACGTAACTGTAAATGTTGCCGGGTCACCTTTCTGCATGTGTTTTATTAATTATTTACTTAGATGACTGATGTTGCATGGAGACTAAAGAGAAAAATCTAAACCTTTTATGAAGTTAGAAAAGTCATAAAAAGCTCAAAAAATGGCCTGAAATAGTGATAAAGAAGACTAAATTAATTGTAAAGCTGTTTAAAAAAAAGTTTGGTTAACAATAACTCAGCAACGTCGTGAAATCAAGTCAAAGTTTATTTATATAGTACATTTAAAACAACCTCAGGTGACCAAAGTGCTGTACAAGCTTAAGACACAAGATAAAATACAAGAACAATTATGAACAAGATAAACTATAAAAACACAATATAGATAAAAGCAAAATATAATTACACAATAAAATTTGGGATGTCATTCAGGACATCAGTTCACATAGGAGTTCACCACCATTTATTAGGGTAGCAACTGAAACCAATACACCACAAAAGGAGATGGAGACAATTTAGCAGAATTAGTATAGTTGAACGTCACACTATTTTATCCACTTACCAGCAAGTCTGAAACCAAACTCATTTTTTTGTTATTTTCACAAATGTCATTGTTTCACATCCTCTGAAAGTTGTTTCCTCCTCTAAGTGTACAGTAGCCTTTGTTCTGTCGCTGAGCTGCAAACCTCACAGTCTGAATGGATGTGTATTGGCCTGCAAGTCCTTTTCATCAGCGGAGCTTTGTTAAAGTCAATCAGCTAATCAACATCCCATTGCTTTTTCTCTGTCGTTGAAAGTTATGGTAACACTATTCAAGGCTTTTTTTTCAATATTAAACATATTTCAGAAGTATAGTTAGTCAATATGTACTTTGATTTCAGTCATGTATGGTCTCGCAGAGTTTAAGACCTCTATGGCTTTCTACAATTCCAATATTCATAATTAGTTATCTGTATTTGGTTTTTCAATTTCTCAAAGGGCAGATGATCATTTACGATGAGATTTTCCCAGGAGAATATTAAACTTGAAACAGTTAAATCTTGGATGGTCTTGTATGGGGTAGTAATAGCATAATGCACCAAAAGCCTCTTAGTGGATATTTCTGTTTGGCTTTGAGTTTTTCACTATCAGATCTATTTGCTGTCTTAAATCTCTCCTTTGTGGCAGCACGGATGAGGCTTAATGACTGCTTTGAACTGCCGACATCCCCGGCAGAATGGCTTCGGGAATGTCAACCAACTAACCTTTAGTCTCTTTCCCACATCCAGCAACAGTGAAGGCCACGTAATACCCATCTTTCAATTCCTGTCCACCTCCTATATTCATACTCGGTTAATCGTCACCATCACGCATGCAAACATGGAGCAATTATCGCAATAAACAGATATAGCGTAATACTTCGGACACTAAGACCGGCACATTTTATTGTTTTTGCAGAAATTGAGTTTTGTGTCTCTTGAAGGTGAAATACAGAAAATGTTATCAAATCAGTGTCAAATACAGTCATGCTGCTTTTCATGCCTGCTGGTTGAATCCTGTTGTCCATTTAAAATGACTCAAAATTCAAGACAATCACACTTAATAGCATTTTTATTATTATAGTTATTATGAAATGTGTCAATTAATGTCCAACTGAATTATAGACAGAGGTCATTTGTAGATTTATGCAAACAATGATCACAAGCTGCAATATTTGCTAAGAAATTAGACAAACATTATGATTGCATGTCCATCAGGGCTGCAACTAATAATTATTTTTACCATTCATTTTACTTTCAGCTAAGTCCTCGATTAATTGTTAGGTCTATAAAACATCAGAAAACCATGACTCTTGGAGCCAAAAATGACATCTTGTCCAAAACCTCCACATATTCTATAGTATTTTCTATAACGTAAGACTAAGAACAGCAACAAATTCTCAATTTTAAGAACCTCGAACCATCAAATTGTTGGCATTTATGTTACGAATATGACTTAAACAATGAATTGATCATCCAAAAGTTACATACAATAGCTTTGCTTCCTCAGTAACATGTCTGGATAATAGTAAGGTGGCTTAAATAAATGATTTACTAACTCTTGTACGTCTGGTTTAACTGGGCAGTAGTTCAATATTCAATTGTGTTTTTACTCAAAATTCTGTTGTCTGAATAAACTGTGTTATAATTCATTCCAAGTAGATAATATTTTTAAATGAGATAAGAGTGGACAATAGAGTTGGGTTGAACATAAATATCATTACATTTGCCATATTGTGGTGTGTGTCTATATATTGATATCAAATACCTTGCTCTATCTTATCAGGGTAAAGCTCTATTATGTTGACTCCAGCTCTTTTTATCACGTTTTGTTGTTGTAATATAGCTCATCACACAGTACGGATATTGTAAATTATCTTGCTTAGATCTGAGAGTGTGATGTTACTTAACAAAAAAAAAAAGGTGAGGTGAGACAAGCCTCATCCAGACAAGCAGTCAATTGGTTTTAAAGGCTAAGGATTAGATTTTTACCCAAACTACCTATCTGTCATTAATCACAGTTTAGACTGACTTTCTTCCTTTCTCACTTTTGAAACCCCAAAGTCCAGTTTCTCCCCATCTCTCACAGGAATAACTACAAATATAACCCCGAAAATGTGATCCAAGTTGTGATAAACTGAAATTATCTTTTAATACCAACACCTTTTTATATAGTGGGATCGACTAAACTGAAAGACGAAATAGATTATCACAGAGGGAGTTTCAGGGGATTGAGAGTTGTCCTGTGAAAGTTTTATCACATGATAATCATAGACGAGACTGTTTTCGATGGCGGGGAATGTTGGCTTAGTGTGGCTGGGAGGCCAAATCATTGTGGGCTCTGCCTCAGCGTGATGCTGCTGGCTCCCCTCTGTTCCCATATCTTGGCTTCTGGCTCTTATAGAACCAGCTAAGTCTGTCTCTTGGATGGGCCCTGGTGTCCAGTGGCCTACAGGGAGACTGAAAGAAGGAAGGAGATCATGTCAGATCATGACGGACCCACCACAGCACAGAGACCTCCCTGCCGATGAGCAAACACAGCTACAAATGGCAGAGCTGGCTGGACAATCACTCGGTGAATGGAAGCTAATTAGCTGGAGTCTAATGCCAGTTTACTAACACCTGTATTAGCGTGCTAGCTCAGCAGGGAGTCGGGGCTGGCCAACAAGCGCTAATCCCTCATAAGCCCAAAGTACTCCTCCCAAGAACTGGCATTAGCATATTCTGCTTTAGCCAGCTGTTGCTAACCTAAACCTGGAGGAGATCGGCCTCCATCAGTTGATGGAGAGGAGGAGGAGGAGGAAGATTTTCATGAGTTTGTATTGGGCTACCTGTGTGTTCCCACGGATGCCAAGTTTCCTTGATAGAGTCGCCAAATACTTTCCAATTACTTTCATGCTCTATTTGATGAAAATTCAAGGATTCAAAGTTTTATGAAGTAAGACACCATGGAGGTCTCAACCCCCCAAAAATGGAGATGTCCAGATTGTGTTGAGTTTGAGGACTTATGTGAAATCAAAACCTGGATATATATATAAAAGTTTTAAGCTACCGAATACGTGCAGGATCCTCTCCTGATTTTTGTCACATCTCACAAACCTTCGAGAACATCTAGTCTCCTGAGAATCGCACCATGTGTATGTATACGCTTTTGGTCTCATTCCTTTACTCTCGCGCTCTCCCATCCACTCCCACTGCCTGGGTGGTGGAGTGATTACCCGGTAGCCATGTGTGTATCAAGGAGAGTGCGAGGCCAGTATGTGTGTGTAAGGGATTAGCGAGCTTTAGCATTATCATCATGACATGGACTGGCTACATTCCCTTGCTCCACTAATAATTTGAGGGGAGGAGAGAGCGGCTGGTCCATTAGCTCGGTGTGTTTGCTCAGGAGTCGGCCGACTCTGATCCCCTAATTTCTCCCCCCGATTCCAAGAGGATCTCTGGCTTTTGTGACAGAGGGATGGGAAGATAAAGGATGAGACTCAGGGGCACATTGATTCGGAGATCACCATCCTTGGGACATTCTGTACACTTACCAAACTAATCAGCGTGTGTAAACACAGCGAGACATGTTGAGGGCTGGCGGGTAAAAGGCGGGGGGCACAGGGGTTGATTAGGAAGAGCTGTTGATGGACCACACTCAGTGTCGGTGCGCTCTGATCTGTAGACCACAAGCAGACAAACTTGACAAGCTCGGCTCATGTGTCGCTTTGTTCTGACTGATTGTGGGTGGTTGGAGAAGCTCTGTAGTGGATCTGTAGTGGTCTCTGGTGCATCTATAACGCTTTAAACAGATAAATCAGATGTTTTTGCTGCTTTAATAGTATTAGTCATAACATAAAAGTCACAATGAATTTACAGCTAACAAACATGTATTATTCTACTCTGCAATTATTATTAATTATGCAAGTATTTGGAGTGACCGCATGGTGAGAGCACTGACTCTAATAAGAGAAACCACTTTTCCTAATAGCACAAATGTGAATTTTACCAATAGTAAAACTATTCCCCTGTGGCAAATGACTTACTTAGACTTATAGAGGCAAGGCAAGGCAGTTTTATTTATATAGCACATTTCATACACAATGACAACTCAATGTGCTTTACATAAAACATGCAATTTGAGAAACAATTGGGCCAATTGGTGTCAGTTTATTTTTTAATCAGACTCTAAATAAACGTAGTTTTAATTTGAATGTGCATCCCTATGTGTCTCGCTGACATGGTGATGGTTCCCCTGTGTGAAGTCTTTGTTTTGTTATTGTGTACATAAATAACACACTCATTATAAACCCTGGTCACACATACTCTCTGCATGGCAAATAAATTAACTTTCTTGTTTACATTACATTTGAGAAGTGAGATTATGGCCTGAAGCAGACAGCAACCCAGCTACTTAAGCACATGGCAATGCACTTGTTTTCCAGCCACAGGTCAGCTGAGTTTTCATGGTGCATCTCTCTCTAAAATTATACAGTCACGCATCCTCTCTGAAATGATTCACTGTTGGTTTTATTTTGGCAGATGGTCATCCCTTCTCATTTAGTAGCTGGATTGTATAATTGATTTATTTTTCTTGCCTCCAAGATGCATCCTTTTCATCGTTTGATTTGTTTGACCAGGGAAAACTCAAAAACACTGCACTAAAAATGCTTCCCTTTCAGTGACGACATTTTGAACTAAGTCATTTGGTAAATATCCTCTCAACACTAGTCTATAAGGAGATGTTGATGTTTAAATGTAATAAATATTTAATAAGTAAATATGTCTGAATGTTGTATATGCTCCCAATATTAATAAGAGAACAGCATTTTACCATTAGTGTGAAATTTCATCAATCCCTCTCATTGAAAAAAACCCAATATCTCTTCTGTGGCAGGAATACAAGTGACTTAAAGTACTATATTATATAAGTTAATTTTCAGTCCCTAAAACATTTTTCCACAAGCCTTGGGTCACTTTTAATTTGTCGGTATAAGCAAAAATGAACCAACATAAAACTGCCATACAGTAAAAACATTAGCTGTGGTCTGGACCAAAGAAAAGAGACAGAGGAGAATCAACCTTGACACAGGGGGGCTTGTATTATAATAACCCATCAATCATCAGACCCTGGGCTGCATCCCAGAGGAATAGTCTTCTGTCAGCACTCTATGACTCAACATTGTCCTCATTTTAAGTGGACATCAGATCAGATGTCACTATCAATTCCCCACAGCCACAACCTCTCCTAATACACCTTCACTGCCAATTAGGGGAAAGTAAGGGTTGCAAACCTTCAATGGCAACGCAAAGGAGCTGGGTAGAGCTACACATGCTACCCTGCTAGCTGTCAGTAGGGACAGGGGCTAATGGGCAATCACAGGGGGGCTTATGTTGCAAATCAGCCCCGATCCACGGGACTCTTCTGGGGATTCCTGTCCAGTGTAGCATGATTCTGCAGCTTATGATCCAGTAATGGGTGCTTTGGTGGAGATCTGAGAGGGCCTTGAGGGAATATGGTGTCAAACCGGCACAGTCGTCCTCGGGCTAAGAGGGGCTTTGATAGGCAAAGTAGTCCGATGCAGTGAACACAGAGGAACAGGTCCCTCCTGATAAGATGTGTCACTACTAACTTGTAGAGAAGCAGTTGAACTGTTGGTAATGTGCAGCCTGAACAGATAAACTGAAAGGTGACAGAATAGGAATCATTTTGTTTACATCATCATTATAAACCACTGTGTTATAGATGATAGTGTATTTTTCTATTAATGATATAATTTTTGTTAAGTGTTTTATTTTTCCATGCCCTTATTATATATTAATAAATCTGAAAACGGGTGATCTTTTGGGTCAATTTAATTTCTTCAGCAGATTTGTCACCAGAAAGTTGAAAAGTGTTTTTTTCCACTGGTTCAACAGTTACCACCTTCTCAGGACCGAAGCTCAGTAGCCAATCAAATCAGAGTATTGATAGGTATAACTCCCATATTTGTGTGTTGTGTTTAGTTTATTTGCACATAGAAAAGCAAAGAAAATACATAATACAAAAAGTAACACATGCAGATTTGTTGAGATAAGGAAAGTAAAACAATAACTAACAAAAAAGAAATGTATAGGAGGAGCCAATAAAACCCATCAGGGCTTGTCAGGTGAGCTCCTATAGTGAAACATACAACCTTAAAAACTTAACAATGAAGAAATACAGACGAATACATAGAAAAGCTAAACAAAAACATGAGGTGTGTGTGTGTGTGTGTGTGTGTGTGTGTGTGTGTGTGTGTGTGTGTGGTTAAAAAGTTGGTGTGAGGTCATGTTTTCTCTCTGGTGTGTTTGTTTTGACCATTTCTCATTTTTGGGTGGAATTTCCAATCATAAATCGGTGTTGTGTTTATGAGCATGTTTTAAATAGTCAAACATCTGAGATTTCCAAGTTCAGCCAAAACAGTGTGGCATTCACTTTTTTTTTTTTTCTTGCACAAACGCAACAAATGCTGGAGAATAAATGATAAACAAGAGGAACTCCTCACAAGGCTGCACATTTGCAAGTTTGAGAACACACAAAGCAAAACACTGTGATACATCCCATTGATTGATTGATTCAGGAAATGTATAGAGCTCCAGATCTCTATGGCAAGAGAAACCTGAGAAAAATAACATGATTACAGCAAGATGGGTTGGACACACACACACACACACACACACACACACACACACACACACACACACACACACGTGGAAAAGGGCCTTTTTAAAAATGAATATATTTTACTCCAACCTGCTGTTCATTTTATTATTGAGCTGAATAATACTAAAAACCAGTTGATTTTTCTAATTAGGAGGAACTTAAATCTTAAGTCTAACCTATCATCATCTGGGCGTTCTGGTTATTGGCTTTGATTTTAACTATTGACTCAGTTTAAAGCCTTATAATTTAAGGCTCAGATATAACCATAATTTATAAGAAGGTAGGAATTATATTAATGATTGAAATCCCTTGTGACTTTCAAGAAAAGGGGGAAAAGTCACATGTGTTACTCCTTTCTACACGGAGCAGAATATTGACATGATAAAGAAATTGACCATGATCATCACTCATTGCTCCTTATTGATCACTGTAATCCTATAAAGGGAACACTAGCTCGGTCATTGTGGATACGTGCGTTTATACTTGAGTTGTGTGTGTGTGTGTGTGTGTGTGTGTGTGTGAGGGGCGTTGAGACTTGAGTTACGGGGGTTTATTCCGTCTGTTCGTCCTGTCAGTGGACGGGTGGGTACGTGTTGAAGAATGGTGAAGGCAGGTGGTGTGACTAAAGCAAGGACTGGACCGAATTGGGCGGATGCAGGCTTTAGCTGAGGGAGGAGGAGATGGGACAGGGGTGTCACCAGTCGACAGGGCCTGTCCGAAACAGCGCCGCACACCACACCCACCCAACTGTTCCTCTTTCAGCACCCTTCTGCCCATTTTCTCCCTCTCTCCTTCTCTCTCTCTCTCTCTGTCTCTCTCTCTCTCTCTCTCTCTGTGCCTCGCTTTATTTCTCTCCTCTCCTCCTCTTTTCTTTTCAAAATGCATTGTTAACAAAACGGTTTACAAACCCTGGCTGGTACATTATCCACGACCGCCTCCTGTGAGATTGATTTAGGCAAATGGATTCAGAAAGGGAGGGAGGCATGGAGTCGAAGAGGAGGAGGAGGAGGAGGAGGAGGAGGAGGAGGAGGATGGTGGTGGGGGGGGTTTGCATGGAAAGGATGGAAAAGGAGAAAGTGAAAAGGGGTGTGTTCCTCGGTGGAGCAGCTTTACAAAAACCACCACATGGGCCACGTTGAATATTCCCTATTCTCTTGCATTTTGAGAAGCCATACATTAAACGCTCATTATACAGCCTTTATGTGCGAGAGGAGGCTCCGTCTCTGTGAGGGCAGAGCGGCTGAAGATGGACTATGATCTCCTTGCATATGCATGGATGGAGCATCTTTAGAGGCTCTCTCTGACATGTATGATATCATCATGACTTTAGAGATTTGACTTTCATAAAGGCCCGACCGAGGAAAAGGGGAGGGTGTGTCTGATGCACGGATAATTTTTTTACGGTGTGAATTAGATTGTGTGTAATGTTTAATAAAGTTGACTATTAGGGGAGAGCTGACTTTTCTCACCGACTGGTACAAGAGGATGCGACAGTTTGAGGAATGGAAAAAGTGCTTTGATAGATTGTCCTTGATAATAAAGTTTTGGAAATAGAATGAGAGAAGCAGAAAGAAAGCGTTAAAAAAAAAAGCAGCAATAACCCCTGAAGGAAACTACCAGCTTTCTTTTTTTTTTTTTTTTACTAGTTTCACTATTTCAGAATAAAAGACGTTTTGAGTGTGTTGGTCCTTGCCGGCATCTATTCTCACACACTCTGAAAAAAGGACACACTTCAGCTACGGATGGATTTTCTTTCACTTTTACTTTTCATTTGACTTTTTAACTATATCATTTCGCTTTCAACTCCACTTTCACAGTAGCCTCTTCTTTCTCCTACAATAGGATCCTTTTCTAGAGGTGTGAGTGTGTGTGCAGGGGGGCAAAGGTTGAACTGGGCATCCCATCATGATAAATCACTGGTTAATGAGGAGTCCATTGTGTCTTCACACATTGTGTCCCCCTCCTCTCCTCCTCCCCCTCCACCACCTCCTCCTCCTTGTGTCCCTTAGACCGCTACCTTCGGGTTGTTAAGCTGACACAGATAATGAACTGGCCGCTTTGAACTGTCCTCACAATATTGACTGGTTGCACACAGCAGATGTCTCCCTGGCAGAAAGCAACTGGTAAAAGCACATTAGGTTAACAAAGAGAGCTTTGCTTTGCAGGGGTGGGGACTTGGAGAGGAGGTGGCAGAGGGGTCTGTGTGGGTGTGTTGTGGGGTGGGAGGAGCGGAGGGGATGGGGGGCAGAGGGCAGGCTTCAGAGTTGACAGATCTGGGGGATTATATTAAAACAACACATTTGTCGATTATATGACGAAGAGAAGGAACGACAAAGAGCGGACGTGTTTTCAAAGAGAATATCTTCACTGGCTTACGTCATGTTGTGAATGAGCTTTGAGTGATAATCTTTTTTTATTTAACTTGCAGTAAAAAAAAAAGGATGTTCAGAGATAAACAATCAACAAACAAATGATTGCAACTATTATTGAGTAAGTAAGTGTGAGTGGTAAGCACCTCAGAACTTTTAGCACAAACCATGTAGCTTCTTTCTTCTGATTATTTTTGAATACATGCTTAACAGTTTTTTATATTTGTAGATGCACTTTCCCTACAGTTCAAGGCAGCCACTGGTTTCCATTCATTTCTGTGTGGAAATAAATTAGCAGGCTTTTAAATACTTTCTTCAGTGTAATCCATCATTCATTTTTGTCAGTTAAATTATAACTGAGTGGTTTTAAAGTTTAAATATATATTGATTTGAAAAGTCTGCCCCATTATCTCATAATAATAATAATAATAATAATAATGACAGTTTTATTTCAAATTTAAGCAGATTTGATGTTTACTTTGATGGTTTGCACATCTCAAGTGTTTTAAATCTTCTAATTGATTATTAATGTCTTCCAGATAAATAAATGGCTGCTTCAAATAGTAAAAAAATACATCCAAATGTCAAAAACAGGAACAGACTTTGTTAAATGGTTAGTCATGATGTAAAACATGTAAAACCATTGGTATGACCCCCTTTTTTTTTTTTTAAAGATAACGATCTTGAATCACAGTTTAGCTCTGATGAGTTCATTCATTACGTCCACAGATACCGAAATGATTAACTTCATTTTCAGTCTCACTCTCTCTCTCGCTCGTCGTCGTTGTTGTTGTTCAGTGAATGCAGCGCGGCCTGTGAGCCGACTGGTTTCTTTCTGCCAGTGGGACGGGTGTCTAATGGGTCAATAATAAGCCGTGACTAACCGTCTCCCTGAGGAGCAGCTTGGCCAGACACACACTCACAGAAAGCAGCAGAAAGGTATGAGCCACCAACACTGATTACCATATAATTGCAGCCATTGTATTTGACATGGAGAATTAGTAGCCCGCTAGGTGGCTAACTGGCCTTTTATTCTGCTACGGACCGGACAAAAAAAAAAACACCCACACACAGACAGACGTACACAACTCTTACTGGATAGAATATACATATATGTGCTCACAATTGTTTGTGTCGAAATAATATCGACCCCTGCACTGAAGCTTCAAATTTGCAGGATTTGGAACTTTTCAGAAGCAGACTAAGACAAATTTCCCTTCGGAGAAAAAGTATATATCTATCTATCTATATATCTATCTAGACTATTTGTTTTTTGGTTTAGATTTTTACACAACAGCTATGATAAAATATGTCTTGATTTAGACGATTTAAGGTCATATTTCAGTGACGAAAAATCTACTTGGAACAGGGGAGCTTTACTTCTTTCAGGGAATCTGATAAGTGACATTTATACCTCTGAGGCTCTTTTAACATGAACATCAATCCTTCATCACCTCTCTCACACCTGTTCCTGTTGAGCCACGATATCGAATCACGCCAGATATGCGGAGAAACATCTTTCCTGTGTCGGTAGCACCATTTTTAACCGAGTTCAGGGATCAGTGTTCATACACACTGGATAATCTGCTGTGGCCCATTCAGATTCCTCCTTTCCACTTTGAAAATTACACACACCGCCAGTTGTGAAGTTGTGAGCTTTTCCCACAAGAAAAACCACGTCCTCGGACTTTGAAGCACGGAACAATTTGATTTGGTTTCTGGCATACGAGTCAAGAGGGTTAACAAGACCCACCGCCATGGAAGTTCCTTCACCCCACGTGTGGCTAAACGATCACTTCCCTGCGCGCCTCACATCACAACAAATCTCTTTTCATGATCACTTTTCACTCTTTCTCTTTCTTGCCTGACTGGGTCTTTTTAAACTGAGAGAGGGAGAGGAGAGAGAGAGAATCAGGGAGAGAATTTTCTTTCCCTCTTTAAGGTTTTGTGTGAGGACGGCTGAGTGAGCGTCCATTATAGAAAAGGCCCAGACCACCACTGGATGACCCTGCTAGGAGCGACAAAACCCAATTGGTCACGGCCGCCAGCAGCTAATGGGCCAGAGAGGAATAGCCCTGGGTGGGTAATGACTGTATTCTCTGCCTTTCTCTTTACACCCTTCTGTTGCCCTCTTACCCCCCACCTCTTACCCCAGCGGCCACCAGCCCCGTGCCCTCCCTGTACCCCTTGCACCAACCCTGCGTGGCCTGCCTGTCACTTACACTAACACACACACACACACACACACACACACATGCATACACAAGACTGTCGGTCACAGTGTCTGTGTGGCTCACTTGGCAACAGATGCTGCAGACAGATCAGGCAGTGGCAATCAGAGGACCATATGTTTGAATAAGTCATGGTCCTTTTCCCACACAGCGGAGCTCGATGGAGGAGTCTCCGTCCGACAGAAATTAGGACCTGAATTCATGAACCAAGTCATTACATTGAAATAAGAGGCTGTGTTAACAAAACAACAATAATGAATTTAAGAAAAAGAAGATATATGACTAATAGGATGATCTGTCGTCTAACCAATATAATGGAAGCAGTGCAATAACCAATGCAATATACACTTTTTGGCAATATTGCAATACTGCATTGGTAAGAACAGAATTGGGAAAGAAAGCATTTAGGTTTTCAGCACCTGTTGGTTGGAACAATCTTCAACCTGAACTTCATCTTCAAAATCTAGTACCCTTGACTGATTTTAAAGATCTGGTAAAAACTGGAGTCCAGGCTGTCTGTATGCAAATGTTTTTATAAAAGTATGTTTTCATTTGGCTAATTATTTGTTGTCTGATTTTGTATTTTTTTAATACTATAACTGTACTGCTGCTGTCTTGGCCAGGTCTCCCTTGTAAAAGAATGCAATATACACTCTTTAGCAATATTGCAATACTGCATTGGTTAGACATAAGCAATACCTAGAAGCTGTCCATCCTACTTGGCCACAGGGATTTTCAATATCTACACCACTACTGCCTTTTCTTAGTCTTGTGCAAACATACTTTATGTCAAAAAGTTGGTTACTGCACCTTTTATGAAATGCTCTTACTGTGTCCAGCTTTCCAGATCTCCCACAAGACAAAACAGGTAGTTTGTCAGCACTTTGAAAATGTCAAAAAGTTAGTTACTGTGCTTTTTATGAAATGCTCTTATTTCCAGATCTACGCACTTTTAAACCTGTCACATATGACTTTAACAAAATAGGCAACTAAAACTGCTTGATTACAGTTAAAGGAAGATTACCTACTGGAGCTGGATGATTTTTCATTAATGCAAAGCACCAATAGTAAAATGTAGCTTGTAGCATCATGCTAATGTTAACCTGCTACCGAGTGCCTCAGAGCAGTATAAACTTTGCTGTGCAGTGTCTTGGTTTCTGATGAACTGGACTTTGTAGTTTGTAACTCACTCACTATAGCAGCACTCTCTCTCACACACACACACACACAGACAGACACACACACACTGCCCTTTTTTTAGATTAGTATCCTAAAAATGATGGTTTATGACAATTTCACAGATCACAAATAACAGGAAGTGGTGTGTAAGAAGCCCTACGGTACAGTTGTGGAGGTCAAAGTGTTGGATGATTGTGTCGCGCGTTCAACTTTCATGAAGGAGACCAGAGTTTTTGTCTGTGTTTTGCCATAATTGTTATACTTCCCTAATTTAAATAAAGTGCTTTATTTGCCAACCCCACAACACACCCACACAGATATCTTAACTATTCCATAACTACAATGTCTTTCTAACCATATACGAGTTACTTTGTGCACATATTGCAGGAAGAAAATCATTTTAGAAACACTGGCAAGAACATTTATAAGTGGAAACAGGTGAAAACAACTGCAGGATCTAATCTGCCCATTTAAAATTTAGTTTAGTAATGAACCTGACATATTTTATGTGGTCATATTATTTTCTATATTATTGTGAAATATTAACATTTTTAGGTAGAGGTTTTAAATAAACACATTTGGATTTTTGGTCTCTCCCTACATTATCTGCTGTCATTTTTTGTGTAAACTTTAACTTGTTCAAAATAAACTAAACTAAATATGTTCTGCGTGACAAGATGACCATTTTTGTGTTTTACATGTAAGTGAGCAAATTATTAAAACTATTTTTTTTAAAAAACAACTAATTAAAACTACAATTTAAATATATAGAGCCCAAAATATTTTTTGTTCTGTCTGTTTTATGTAATCTCAGCTTAATGAGTGAAAAAAGAGCATCCAATAAACATTTAAATGTAGATACTGATTAATAATTATATGAGGTAGTTTGACAGTATAGACTTTGAGTGTGCAATTGTCATCATTTAACTATTACTTACAGTACAGGTGTATGTATATCACATGTAAGTTGGTTAGAAGTGTCTGCCGATGCTGACATTACATAAGAGAAGAAAAAAAAAGACTAAGCAAATTATAAACAATGGTTCAACAGAAAACAAATAACAGCAAAAATAAATCAAACCTCAAATAAACCTAAAAAAAAACAACAACTAAGCACTGCTATTTGTGACATTTTAATGTTTGGAATTGTCAAAACAGTCCATAGCAAACTGCAATTCATCCCTCAGCTCCTAACTTCATCATTTCCTGTTTGTAGAGTTAGTATTTTGTATTGAGACAGAGTCAGTGTTTCAGCAATGAAGCCATTCCTCTACACATCGTTAATAAAACAATTAGTCCACTTAGAAATATATAAACACAAACATAAATCTGTCTATATAAATAGCAAATCTAATATGCAGAATATTGCTTATCTTAAATGTCTTATTCAGGTCAATTAAAAACACCATAAACATTATTCAATTAGCCTGAGTTGTTACTAAAGTTACCCAGAATTCACAAAAGTGGAAATATTTGATTCCATAACTTTTTGATTTTTTTGAAATGGATGAACATTTTTGTACATAGCTGTCAGGGGTAATTTTGGCCCATATTATTATAAATAGGTTTTTGAAAAATAATCACCATTCAAAAATCATTATGGCTATTATGTTCTCCTGCCTTTGGTAACATAGGACTATCATATAATGTGATTTTTGAATGTTGTTTCTCCACAAACAAATAGTGTAAAATCTAAATAACACACTCTATATTCTCAAAAAGCTTAATTTGGGATAAATCACCAAGTTTTAATGACTGATGAGAAAATCAGATATGGAGACTAATAATGTGGGGATACAGGGCAGAATATGAACAGCATGTGAGGGTTAAGTAATGTTTTGGCAACATAAATTGAGACCCCCTGACTGCACTATAGACAGTCACTTGTTGGTGCAAGTGAAGTTGATAATTAGGCAGACAATATTAGCAGGATGGTTAGGGATGCTGGGTGGTGGTGGTGGTGGTGGTGGAGGTGGAGGGGTTGGCAGCAGATAGGAGGGGTAGATGGAGCAGAGAGGAGGAGGCGGAGGTGGTGGTGGTGGTGGTGGTGGTGGGGAGGTCACACTGGCTCTATTCAAGGCCTAAGACAACACCACACAGAATGATAGACTCCTCAGGATTGTTTGTCCCTCACAGGCCATTCTCCCCTCCGTCTGCCTCAATGGCACCCTTAGCCGCACATGAGAGGCTCTCACAGGTACCAGAGAGAGAGAGTGAGTGTGTGTGTGTGCATGTGTGTGTATGTGTGTGTGTGCGTTTGAAGGGTGGAGCGGGGTGGTGGAGGTGGGGTTGTATTTTAGAGATAAAGCCTCCTAGTCCTATGGTTGATTGCCCCGCTATAGACACTCACTCAGCGGCTCTGAAAGGCTCCCTCAGACGCCAGTGAATAAACTCTTACTCTTACGCTTCCATACATCACCCTCCACCCTCCTCCTCTGGCAGATCCACCCCCTCCACTCTCTCACTTTGAATTTTCCGGGGATTTGAGCACAACCCTTCAAACCATCCTCCCTCCACAAAAAAAAAAGTCTCCACACTTCTTCTTTAAAAAAAAAAAAAAAAAAATCTTCGCCTTTCTCTCGACCTTTTCATGCTTACAAACGTTCATGACTCACAAAATGGACAATCAAAATTTCCATATTGACCATTGTAGGCACGATGCTGGTTTTTGGATATTCATGACATGTCGTGACACCGTTAGGCTTCCTTTATCTCTGAATACTTTTAACTTACATCGGATTAAAGATTAAATATTTGTGAATGGTGGTGTTTCTCAGTTGCCTCTGTCTTATACGTCTCTCATATTTGTGACTTGATACGAATCCCCATCAGTGTCAAAAATCCCTTAATTCAGCATTCATATCATATCTAATTGGTAACACTCTCCTTAAACCTCTTCTTTTTTTTTTAAAGATTGACAGCTGATCAGATTGAACAGAGGCAGGAAACAGAAGTGCTGCCCTCTGTCAGTTGTCTTCCTTCCTGTTGATGTGTGAAAGAGATGCTGAAATGGCTATGTTATCCTGACAGGCTAACCATTAGCCTGCGTCTCTAAAGGCCCCTAGTTAGCACTGTCGTGGCTTCTGTCAGCAGTTTCCTGGCAGCAGGACACTCCCCGACACAACGGGGCCTGACTGATCAGAGGTCACTAAGTACATTTACTAAGTTACTAAGTACTTTACGAATACAGTTTTCGAGCTACTGGATCTTAATTTCCAAATGTTGATGTAGATATTGTCTAAACATTGATAGATTGATATTATCTGATAGCTTTAGTTGCTTCAGTCTTCCCACTCAACATGAGAGTTGGGTAAAAAGACCAAATTCTCCGGACCTCTGAATAAATAACTCTGAAAATCGATGACACAATTCATTTTGAGACATTTTTGAAACATTTAATAGAATTTACTCAATTTATAGACGATCATTTTACCCACCAGTTGATCTGAGAGGAGAAAAAATGATCCTAAAATTGAATATATTGGGGTCCTTTTTACCCAGATTGAGGATTTCAATTTTCTTAAGACACACAGAAGCATTTCTCACAATGACAGTTTGTGTTTTCTATGCTTTTTTTAAACTTTTTTAGGTCTGGTATTTGTTAAAAGTTGAAAATACATGACTGTTACGTATAGTAGACTTATATGTATAGTGATATACAATTTTTACCACTGTTGCAGTTAGAAAAAACAACTACCAGCGATGGAAAAAATTAACAGAAGAGCAAAAAAAAGGAAAAATATTCTGTTGAGTGATGTGTCCTGCAGAGTAGAATGGAGGAAAAAGCCCAATAGTCTTTTTGAATGCAGCTCCACTCTGATGTAGTTGTTCCTCAGCAGCATAGGACTGTGCAGTGAAGATGAACAGCGAGTCAATGCGCCCTCAAAGACCTGGGCGGTGAGGCTTTCCACACAGCGGTTTGATTGACACTGTCTATCACAGGCAATGAACTCAACTCTCTCTTTTTTTTTTACTCTCTTTGCCCTCCCTTGTCAAATGTGTGTGTGTGTGTGTGTGTGTGTGTGTGTGTGTGTGTGTGTGTGTGAGGGAGAGAGAGAGAGAGGGGAAAGTTTTACAGTTATTCATTTATTTCTGTCTGTTTGACTGTTAATTAGCCTTCCTCTCTCCCAACAGTGACACTATACAAACTAGCATTTCCATTCTTAAACCCTTTACATCCCGGCCACTGTCATACATTTACATTTTCTAACCTTTCTATGTAAAACCAAGTGGCTAAAGACACTGAATGTTGCCCTCCTTATGGTGCAGCCTGGTTTTAAGCCATTCAAATTCAGCTCCAGCGTGGAGGTGCAGGGCTTTGCATATTCCTCAGTCCTCAGGGACCTGGGTGCAAGCAGGCCCTACCTTTGTCTGCACCTCAGCCTGTGGACCTCGGGGAGTTCTTTGCTCTGATCAGGCCTCCATTTAAACAAGTGAAACAAAAACAGCATTTAAACCAACTAGGTTCTCTCCATCAGCGATTTATCTGCAAGCTGTTGCCCTTCTGCTCCTGGTCCCATGGTAAATGCTAATTCCTCAGGTCTTTACATTACTTAGATTTCCTAATGTGCTTTCCTTAGCAACAAGAAATCATCCAGTTTACTGTAAATTTTGAAATCGGCCAGGTGGGATAGTAAATACTCTGAATACAAAAGCAGAATCTCATTTTCAGTTCAATTGAGGGAAAGTAGGCAAACTGATAAGATGTCTTTTTTTTTCCTCCAACTGTTATTTTCTTTTCAATGACACATTCAGGCACTTCAAATCTTCTTGGACAATAGATCTAATATAGACTACCCTAAAAAAAAGATACTTTAAGCCCCTCTGGTCCTCTCCCTCACCTCTGTTTCAATCATCTCATACACTTGTGAGGAACTATGGCTAAATTAGTCTGCTTAGAAACGCAGAAGTGCCTTAATTAAAACTTCATCCTCTCTCCAAATCCCCCTCTCCGCTTTATTCTCTTCCTCTCATCCTCTTTCCTCCACCGTGGCCGCGTCCCATCCAGTAGACAGAAGGGGGGGGGGCATCGTTGACTCGCACTCCAAGACCTTCGCTCGTTCGCCGGCCTCAATAGAAAACTCCCGGTTAGATACAATGACCTTGCAAATTAAAGGAATGACTGTCCAAATTAAATCAAGCAAGGCAGCCCCATGCAGGCAGCCGGGCTCTCCACTCAGCCCCCCTCCACCCCCCTCCCCAATCCCTTCTCTCCCCCCCTCTCCCTCCAGCTCTTCAGTTTTTCTCATAAGCGAGAGGTGAGCAAAAAGAATGAAAGGAGGTTTTCTTCACAGTCCTCCTTGAGATGCTACTTCTTGCTAATTAACTGGTGCTCTTTGTCATCTCTGTGAGTATGAAGGACCTCGGGGAGACTGAAAGGAGCTTTCTCAACTGGCAACCCTTGCCAACTGTCTCTTGCTCTCATGCTCTCTTCATTCTGCTCTCTTTGTCAGATGTTGCAATGGCGCATGAATTGATACTGCTTTTAATTAATTTGTTTTTTTGTGCACCGTCAACGCCATTATCGTAGCTAACTTGCGAATTTTTTGGGAGGGAAACTGGCTAATTATGATCGACATTTCTATGCTTGCCCAGTCATTAAAAAATGAATTTTCATATGAAAGAGGAGTAAAAACATGAGCTTCAAAGTCTGTCTGTGTATGTGTGTGTGTGTGTAGTGTCTTTGCATGTGAATGCAGCCGTGATCCCTGGACTCAGGAGAGAGCCTATCATGCTCTGTCATCTCTAATCCCCGAAATATTGTCCCAGTTCAATGAATGCTGTAAAATTGGAACATATGTGTCATTATTCCGCTCTTTCATTATAGCGTCATTGCCTGTTGCCTCCTTTCACAGACCATTCCACTCAAGCCTCAAACATCCAATATAACAGTTATTTGCAAATAATGTATTTTTTTTTTTTTTAGGCGAACATGCAGAAAATCCAGTTTCTCAGATTGCATGAATGATTGCTGTGGATTTACTCCAATTAGATGCATGAATAAAACTATGCGTCTCCCTCCTAACAACAAATGGTAGCTGTAATTTCCCATCCATCTGCAGGGATCTCGGAGATTGTCGGAGATCTGGCCAGGCTGCGCTGGTTGGACACACGTCGTAAAGCTAATAGGGTTGGACTCCCAGACTGTGAAACTGAGATTTGCTTCTCCCTTGATCAATTAGTCTCTGCTCGTCCCACTGTATTAGCCTCAGAGGAGAGACTGTAAAGATCCATCAAACGTTAGACACAAAGGCAAGACGATGGGAAAGGAGAACCGTAGCCATGGATAATAGCTGGAATCACATTCTGTCCCACGAAAACTAGCAAGTAAAACAACTGGAACTGGAAATTTTAGTCTCTGTGTGTGGCAGGGCAAACAATACGTCACTCTAAGTTTTTAAGTCCTCAAGTCCTCCAGGTTGAGCTCCTTCCATCCTTGACCCTACTCATTTTTTTTTTACCAAATGAAAGAATGATATCTCATCTTGAAGCACCTCAAGATCTTTTAAGGCAAGTGAAAGTTTCAAATTCTTGCTCTGCGGCTTGTTGTCTTTGGAGTGGACTTTCTCTCAGGCCATTGTTCACTCCTTGACCTTAAATGTCTTATCATTTGGCCTTGCAGAGCAGAGGTCACTCTGCAATAGGTGACCCTTCCCCCTGCCTGCTCTATTCGGCTTTTGTAGAAGTACAAGAGGTCTCCATGAAGACTCTCCAGCTAGAGACATTATACAAAGTACTCTGAGATAAACCTAAACACAACTTCAAACAACTGGAAATGGGAGACAAATCTGAAGGTTCAGAGAATACAGGACAAGATTTATCATCTTGAACAGTCTCCTACAGAGTTTTTTTAAACACTTTTAATAACAGAATCTGCCTACTCTTCCATGTTGGTGGACTTGGTTAACCTCACATCCTGGTCATGAGTTCATCATGAGAAGCCGATTGCAATCCTGGTGTCTTTGTTGGCTCAGCTGATAGCCGGGAGAAAATAACATGAAGGAACTCTTGCGTCTCATGGTGTCTCTGATCTGGATAAACTGTCATTTCTTGCTTGTTAAGCTCAAACGGCTCTGAGCTCAACATGGCTGCTAAACCTGGTGAGAGGGGAGGCATGAAGAAGAAAGGGGGAAATGGATGGAAGGAGGTGGTGAAAGGGATATATGGGTGATGGTTTGGAGAGCTGACAAGCAGAAGGGGGAGTTAAAGACCTGGTGGAGCAGAGGTCACCTCACCTAGGGCCTATTAGATCCCCCATAATGCAATGATGGGATCAATTACAGGCCACACTGGGACTGAGAACCAGTACAGGCCACTGGCTCTAAATGGCTGTATCTGACTTTCAGATGCAGGACTTTGACTGCTCCAGGAATCCGACCTGGGGGGTCTGCTGTGTGGAAAAGTCAGACCACATTACTGCTGTCTGTATGACCAAAGACCCTGACCGTCAAGATGGTCATCATGCCTCACAGAGTTTCAACAGGTTAAATGGACCAGCTGACGGTCCACATCCGGGATGAGGAGAACTGCAGTGGCCCAGTTAGCTGCTGCTGACTGCCAACAAACTGCCACCTCACACTGGGACCGGCCAATGTTTCAAACCATGTGGTCACGGCTTTATCAATGGATGTTTAATTTTTACCAACTCCAAGTTACAAACTCTGCATTATTGTGCCAGAGTAGACAAATGCTAAATAAAGCCCAGTCTGAATGTATTGGGACACATTTTCTTGTTGTACTCCATCCAAACATTGGATTTAGACTAGGGCTGCAACTAATTTCAAATCTATCTTTTTTTAAATGTATGAGTAATGGCCATTGTCAGTTCCCAGAGCCTAATGTGGCTTTTTTAAACAGTTTTTTTTTTCCAACCAGCAGTTCAACATACAAAGATATTGAATTTACAATTATACGACACTGAGGAAAGCAACAACTCCTTACATTTGTCACATTTAAGAGGCTGTAACCAGATATTTTTTATGTTTGTTTGAAACGTTTCATGAAAATGAGTGTCAACCCATTTTGTTTCAATCAGTAATAACAGTATTCTCATTATTAGAGCATTACTTTCAGCTTTAACATCCTCCTTTTTAGATGAACAATGTTGCAATTGTAGACATTTTTATACATACTCCACAGCATGCTTATTTGATATCTTTGAAGTCAGTAACTCTGTTAGTAGATACTTGATGTCTTGTCTAGTGATGCTCAGTCAGGCCTGCACTGTGTCCAGCTTTACTTCCTGGTTGTTTCGGAGCATTTAACTTTCACTTTGGTCTTTAGTGAAACACATTATCTGGACTGAGGTCAGGTGATTTTAGTTATTTACTGTTGACCCTAACAAGCTGTCATTGCCTCATTTGCATGCTTGGGGAAGTGTTCCTGCTGCATGGTCCTAGAATTTGGGGGCGTTCTGCATTAAAAGGCACTAAGAGTCATACACCCTCCATCTGTTGTGTATGTACACACCCTCAAATTAAAGATGAATCCGTCCAAGTATTCAAGTCCTTTTTTGGGTAATCTTAAAATACGTTTACTGTATGATGTTTAAAGTGAGTCCCATCTGTTTCCATTTCCAGGCGTCTTGACTGACGTGGCAAATGAACGGCGGTTTGAAATGCAGCAACAGAAAAGACTTCCGTTATCTTTTGAAAAGTTTTCAAATGAAATCCACAGAATCTGAAGGTCAGCGGTGTTTTTCTTTGGTCGTGTTCATTCATGACAACATAAACACTGAACTCTTGCTCTCAGCCCCGTTTTTTTTTCTCTCTCTCCCTGCAACATTGTGAAAGAAGATAAGTGGAAAAAGCTAATGTTCTGTCGTTTTGTTGTTGATCTTCGATTAATCATGAGAGGCCAAGTGCAAGAACCGTGTCCAGCCTTGTTTATGCAGGACTCAGCTAGGGCCTTTTCAGATACACGCACACACACACAGTGGCACATGCAAACACACACTTGTGCAGCAGGAGCAGCAGCAGCACTGAAAAGATCACTGGTTTCCTCCTGTTATGCAAATGCATCAAAACGCTTGAGTGAGAATTATATATGAATCCAATGAGGCTTTTTCTCTCTTTTAGAAATGCTTAGCCACAAGTACTGAGAGCCCTCAATGGCAAGCGTCCGCTTCACTCCCTGGCCATGCGTATTATTCAGCTTGACGAGACGCAAACTGACATAAGCACCCAGGCTCACTTTCACCCACTGGCAATCCGATTATATGGCCAACACGGCATCAATGCTGCAGGGCCAACAGGCAGTGAAGTCCGTCAAGCATCCCCTCCTCCACCCAAGCCCCTTCTTTCCCCATTCATACCACCTTCTTCTTCTTCTTCAACTGCCCCGCACAGCTACCCCTCCCACACACATACACACACACACACACACACACACACACAAGCCTGCAGCCCCAGTAAACAACAAACCTCCAGACCAGTGTCTTCGAATTTTAGCCAAGTCAAAATCTTCTTAGAGAGATGAAGGAAAAAAAGTTTTAATTACTCAATTTTAGGGATTCTTCTTTCACTGTGCATGACTAATACAAGCAGTGTTTCCTTATTTCATAATCACTCCTGGGTGCACACAGCTGCAACGATAAAAAAAAAAAAGAAATCCACTAAATAAGCATTTTGTTGCATTCTTTTTTATTTATCTCAAGCTTGTCCTCGCCGGCTGTGCAGCTCTGTGGAGCACAAAGACAGTATTAGACAGCTGCATGTGGTGGCCTTCTGAACCCTGTCTAGTGCCTGTTCATTCCATAATAATCTGATATTAGAGGCTATATCTATATCAAACAAGTGCTGCAGGTCGGCCTGAGGAGAGTCACCGCTAATGTCACAACGGGACTCCTAAGCTAAACCGGTGTTGACAACCACACAGCCTGGCCTTCTTTTCCGTGCTGCGCAGTGACGCTTGGGTCTTCAGACGGGGCACCCGTTGAAGCAGCGGGTGTTTACATGACGCTATACCCCGAAAAGACTGCCAGGTGCTCAGGGGGGGTTGGAGTGGAGGCTCCTTCTTGCAAATCGCCTCGCATCCGTGAAACTAATGTAGAGATGAGATTAAACTTGCAGTGAAGATACATTTGCAATTGATTAACGCTGAGCCACTGTGACAAATTGTATATACTTTTGAGGGAGTGTGTGCAAGCCTTTGTGTGTGTGTGTGTGTGTGTGTGTGTGTGTAACCCTCATCAAGGCTCTTCAGAAGGACTTAATACAATATCACTGCAGGATTATTGTTAAAACTAGAGAGCTTGGTTAAACAACAACTACTTACACATCTGATTCAGAGTATTTTTGAGGACCAGATGTTTTTTTTGTTTTTGTTTTTTGAAAAAAAATCAGAAATCAGAATTTTAAATATTTAGATTTAATTAAAAAATGAATCATTTCAGGTAAATGAGCGAGTGGAGGATGTTTCCACCTGCCTGCCTGTTCCCTCTAAAACAAGGATTTAGAGGACTACTGTGCTTCCTCTGCACCCCTCTGTTTTGTCTGGTATTAATGAGCAATTAACTTTGCATACAAGGTCACGGACAATAGTATTGGTTGTCAGATTATGCTAATGCTGTTGGCTGTGGCTGCAGTGAAAGAGGACAGGGAATCCCTGTGAATAGAAAGGGTTGTGGCCTTTCTCCAAGATGAGAAAATGATATGCAAACTGTACCAACATGCGCTTTAAGAGGATTAGGACACCACTCGACATCCATACTGACAACTGCTAATAAATGAACAGCAGAAAGGGGAGGCAAGTGTCCCAGTTTGGGCCAAAAGAGCAATTCTACTTCACTGAAAATTTCTGCAGTTAAAAGTGAAACTTGTGTGTTTTTTATATTTTGGACAGTTAATGAAAATGTAAATGTGAAATGTGTGATCCCTAATGATGTGATATGCTGAGCTGTGAACGTGGGGGGTGAAGATGAGATCAAAAATGATGACAAAAGCCCAACTGAAAGAATTCAGTGTGGGATGAAGCAGCAGAAGAAGAAAAAAAGAGCCTGGGGTGAAACTAAGAAGTTGAACTCCCATGGCCGAGTGAGAGGGAACAGGTGCAGCCAGAGTTCATACAGAGCGCTTTGTGCACTGATATGGCTCCAGTCCATTTGGGGAAAAGGGAGGGGCCCATGTTTAATACAAAGTTAATATCGATTTAATGCTTGTCACTGGTCTTCTGAATCTTGTGGCATTGCTAATTCGCTCAGTGTTGAGCGGGGCTTTTGCGCCGCCTGCGCCAGATGCTGCATGAACCTTCAGTGCCACCGGTGAGCTGAGGTGAAGCCGCGGCCAAAACACCCCAAGTGGGAGTCAAGGCTGAGGTGAAGACCGGAGACGAACTGAATCCACTGAAATAGATGTTTGGTTAACTTCACATGGCAGGAGCAAGGATTCACTGCAGCACAATGATCTCACGGATGAAACCTGCACCAATTGTGACTTTTTAAGACGTGTTTGGCACAAGTCTGACAACTAATAGAACATCAATACCACAATAGAAAACTACTTAATTACAAGTTAAAGTCTTGGACTCAAAATTGTACTTTTAAAAAATTTTGACAAAATGAGACAGATGACATATTAGCAGCAAAATTAAGTATAAAGAGTGAGATGCAGATTGGCTCATTTTGGTTACTTTTTTGGGGGGGTGTTATTTATATATTAGTATCCAAGCAGCATTTTAATATAACTGGTTGAGGTGGAGCTAATTTGAACTCAGTGTGCTAGTGGGAGTTGTTTTTGTGTGTAAAAAATATTTCACTATTTGAAATCACCTTTCAAATAGTGAAATATAAAGTATCATAAAATGAAAATACTCCATTAAAGTGCAGTAAAAAAGTTTCTGGATAAATGTAATACCCCATGAAGGGCCCATAATATTCAATGACACTAAAATTCAACTTTCTTTGCTTGTAATAGTATCATTGACATCAAAATATGTTATGTTTGGCAATATTTATTTTAGTGAGTCTAAAGTTGATCCATAAACACTCATATTGTATTTTTTTGTATTATTATACTCGAAAATGTGTCAAAAATGTAGCCTGTCTGGTTGCACTTGGCAAGCATGTACCGCAACAGTAGCCTAAATGGCTCAATGACAGGATGGCTGTGTTAACTAAATAAATCGTTTTCATTTACCAAACCCTGATGGAGCTGGGCGCAGGCTGAATGGATGCATGTCTGAGATGGATGGACTGCTGACCGGTGTCATATACGAGGCTGCAACCAGTCAGCACAATCTGTTCATCCCCCGGTTAAGTGAAAAGATGGGGAGTTCCCTTTCCTCGGTGCGCCCACGTCACCGATAAATAATGAGGGAATAATAAACAGTTAACCACCTGTCGGACCCGCAACACAATGGGACGGCCCATAGAGAGCCTCTCATGCATGGGTAACATATTTACTCAGCCCCTTTCACTTAACGAAGCAGAAAGAGACCCAAAACAATGGTTAAGTTCATCTATTTAGCAAGGCCCTGTCGGAAAAAGTTTAACAATCCTGTAATATTTTATAAAATGTATATAGAAAATATTTTAGGAGAGCATAAATCCGTGTAGAAATGATTAAAATTCCAGTCGTCTATAGGCAATCCCTATTGAGATATAATAAGGATTTTATATCATAAGTGATGAATATTAGTAATCCTATTCCCTATAGGGACAGTATGAAGATGCCATAAGCGATAGACATAAGTAGGTAATCCCTCTGGGGATATTAGAGTAATTTAAATAAGCATAAACATAATGAATATAATATATAATGCATGTCAACTATATATGAATATATGTACTGTATATAACCAATTTACTATGATGCATATGGACCAAAATAAGAGGAGAAAAAACAGCATTAGACTCCGTTGTAAACTCAAGCACGCGCACTACAGATGATATATTAATATTAATTCATATTAAACGTACAGCTATGGTAAAGCATCTGGTGATCTGGAGGCTAAATACATTAAATCAGTCCTATAATCATGTAAACTTTTTAGCATGAGTCCCTATAGGATAATTATACTATTAAAGTGATGGGACTTTAGTGGGACCTAACAGGGAGAGAGAGAGAAGGGGAGGAGGAGGGAAGGGGGGGTGTTGGTGGTGGTGGTGGTAATATCTCAGAGATGTGCTTTTAATGGCTTTAATTCAGCCGCAGCCAGCTGTTTTTACTCGGCCTGGTAAAGGAGCGGGGACGTGGCAAGCTTGCAAAGCTCGTAGAAATTAGTCTCGGTCAGCCAGAGCAGCCTGTGCTTCCTGCTAACCATCTGCTTACCGCTCACAAAAGGAGGATTTCGGGCAGCCAAGTAAAGGAATATGGGCTCATAAAAAAGCTTTGAAGGTCTCGTTACTTATTGGAGGTGTAGCTGTGGTGACTGAGCGCCGTGTTAACGCCTGTTTGTGCGTCCTGCGCTCATAAAAGCAGACGCACCTCTGATGAGCGTTGACTCTCCCGCAAAGGATCATTTCACGGAGGCGTTCCCCTTTAATTATCGGATTGTGGCCCAGTTAATATTAGATTGATGTTGAAGCACTTATCATCATTTGAGCTGATCCTAAAATGATGCAAACAGACTGAATAACTGCCTGTAACTTCAGCCAGAGAAGTCAGTCAAGTGGATAAAGGTGTCAGGTTCATGTGGACTAACGGGGGTGCCGTACTTTTAAATACACTCTTTAATTTAAGCTTTTTAAGAGTTTCTTAACACACAGTTTAAATTAAAATGGAAAATCTTTCACTTTTTTTATATTGACTGGTGTTGAAAACCATAATCATTCCAGGGTCATATAATTAAATAAATATATAAAAGATAATTGCACAAACCTCACCTTTTTTAACACATCTTAATATGCTACTGCAGAGATTTTAATGGTGTTAATATAAAGTATGAAAGTATGAGAATGGAAAACATATATTTTAGTGAAAAAAACTAATTTATTTGGACACAATTTAGACTTAAATATAGGCGTATAAATTTAAAAAAGAATAAAATCAATAATATGAATTTAAATAGATGCCTTAATATATGAAATAAACAATACACGTTTCTATTTTCGTTTCTTGAAGGATTTGAAAAATAAAATCAAGTAGTTTTTATTGTAGTTTTTCTTTTAATTTGGTATCAATCTGTTAACAATTGGGCGTTTTTCCCTCTTTTGGCTCTGCGATGTATTTTCGCCTGATTGCGCTGTTTTAACTGGTTTTCAGGGGCAAAGCTGACAGAACACGACTATCAGGCTCCAAGTCGCTTTAATAAGAGTTTTATATGGGGGTCTCAGTGTCCGCTCATATGAATGCGTTTTAAATCAAATCACAGATGCACTTTTATTCAGCCGGTTAAAATAGCAGAACAAAACCGTCTTTAGAAATAAAGCTTTTTTTTATTCCACTGGGCTTTTTTTTAAGCTGAGAGAGGGAAGGGGAGAAAGGCCGAGGGGCGCCTCCTCCGCAGCTGAGGGTGACAGTTAGTTCATGGTTAACAGGATCATGAGCGCACGGTTTAGGCCGCACACTTCTCCTGTGCGCACTGAGCTGCGGCTCTGCGCACTGAATGAAGCCTGTGCAGAAAGAGTGATATTTAACACATCTGTTAAAGCGTTTTGATAGCAGAAATCCGTTTAAGACATTATTCCATGACGAGGGCCAGATTGAGTGTTGAGAATCCTATGAAACCCTAAAAACTGATTTGCATTTGAGATGCTCCACTGCGTCTGCAGCCAATGTAGAAAATGTAGATTTAGTTTTTTCTTTTTTTTTCTTTTCTTTTTTTTTTACACCATGGTAATACTCGGTTATTCTATTAAGAGTAATATTGGATACTTTGAGGCCTAGTTGTATCTACCTGTAGGCCTGCATGTTTAATTCTGCATCTCATTTAATAACTTTGCGTTAGGATAATGTTACATTTTATAGAGTATATTTTTATATTCTGCATGACAGACTCCTCAACTAGAAAAGAATAAAGTATCTTTCTTCAAGTCCTCATTAAAAGTTCTTCATAAACTAATGAGTTGAATGTGTAAAGATTGCTCTTGTCTTTAATTAGGTCTCTTGCCTCTGCCAAACAAAACAAATTGAAAGGAAAGTGGTCAACATGCAAAATTGATGACTGAGCCTCTTTTGTGGTGAGGACATTGTGTGTTGCTTGCTTATGAAGTCTAATGCAATCATAAATTGCGTCCGCCGGCCAATCAGCGGCCCGGGGGATGCAGCATGAAAGCGACCCATTTGGAGAACTTTGTTGAGCCCCATTGTTAGAGCTGTCAGCCCTGAGAGGAGGGTCGAGGAGGGGAGGGAGGGGGGTGGGCATGCTTCTATAAAGCTCCTCTCCCCTGAGTGAGAAAACCAGAAGAGTTCGCAGACATTCACACGACGTATTCTCTTCCAACTTTGACACACGGAGTATTTCAGACACTTTCAACTCGGGACCATGATGATCCCAAGCGTCCTCGCGCCTCCGGCCTTCTACCCGGGTCTGTACCGGCCCGCCGCGACTCTGCCTCTCCACCAGACCCTGCCCAACGTCTTTCCGACGCACTCCAGCTTTCTTGTGGAGGACCTGCTGCGGATAAGCCGACCCGCCGCCTTCTTAAACCGGACTGTTCCCTCAGTCAGCGCCTCTATGCCCACAGACACCACTACCATGTCTTTCAGCGCCGAAACGTGCTCGCCAAAAACGTCAGTGCCGAGCAGCAAGGACCCAACTTTTCTCAAGTTTGGAGTGAGCGCCATCCTCGCACCTTCACCAAAGACCGGTGAGTAGACAAGCTCCTCTGTGTTTTCCTCCTCTCCTGCAGTTTCAGTTACTTTGCACCTCTTTGGGATGATTTTGATGATTTCTTTTTTAACATGATGTCTGATGTTCCTCTACAGCGTCCTCACACCTTTCAGCCCACAACATGCACTCCAAGACCTTCCCCATCCCCTGCTTTGACGGAACCTTTCACCCCATATTCAGGACGCCTTATTTACCAGGTAAGCAGCAACTTTTACGCACATGATCTTTATAGACTGATCTCTTTTGAGCCCTTTAGAAAAGTGTCTGAACTAATTGCATTTAGATGTAAAACACTTTCACCCACCCTGTCATATATTTCACCCAAAACGACACAGAAAGGAGACAAACAGCCAGAAAAGAAGAAATCACTGTCTCATTAATGGGGGACCGCTGGCTCTGGCCCCTGCCCGAGACCCACCCACCCACCCCCTAATTAACCAATTATCCCAAATCGTCACGCTCTAAATTTGAGGCGGGGTGGCGAGTTATAGTCCCCCCTGTTTCCCATTGGGGGGCGTTTTGGCATTTCCCCGGCCCCGCGTTTTCCCACAGAGCCCGGGGGGCCATCGGTCCGCTGTGGCGGGCAACAAAGCCTTCAGCACTGTGACCAATTTGGTCAGCTCCCACCGGGCGAACCACCCACACACCCTGGAGAGTGACTTTTACCAGGCGGGCCAAAGGCGTGAACCAGTCATGCACTAATTTCCCTATTAGGCGCTATTGAGAGTTTTCAATATTCTCACAAGACCACATAGCGCGTCGTTGTTCCTGATTCTGCTGCGGCCACAGGGCACGTACAGTCAGGAGGAAGTCCAATCAGCTGTACGCAGAGAGGAAAAGTGTCTTGCGTGGTGGGATTTAAAGTTGGGCGAATTTTTAAAAAGCCCCAACTGTATGAAAAAATGTCCCAGCTGGGGATGTTTCTTTCCCCTCTCCATGCTGCACAGCCATAGGATAGGTTACCACTGACCTCCAATCTTCTCCCTCTCTGTGCCCTAAACGTTCCTCTATTCTCCAACCGGGCCAATCAACGAGGTGAGATAAAGAATAATCTCTTAGAAAAGTCTATAAAGTCGCTAGTCCGTGCTTTCATTCAGACAAATCATAATGGAGATGGAGTCTTTTCATGGGCTCAGCTGAATGCCTCAACAAAACAACTCCAGCGTCCTGAATAGCTTTTCGTGTTCATTTAATGAAAATGATTTGAGGGCACGAAGAGAAAAAAAAAATGCGCCATTCCCCTCCACTCTCCACTCCCCCCTCCGAGCATCAGTATTCTGGTATGCAGTTGTGTTTAGTTTGAAAGTGTAAATCTCCTTTTGTTGCGATAATATATGGCCTTCGCCGCCTGTCCAGAGTCTTTTCTGCGTTAGTTCATTACTACACAATTACCGTTCACGGTTTATTAACTCCTCTATCCGCCCTCACAGGGTTCCTTAAAGGATATGCTACCTCTTTACCATACCAATGCAGTTGGGGACCGGCCAATGTGCTAATTAGTCACCTCGTGCCATTTCACTCAAAACGGAGACGTATTGCTCTGCTCTAAAGGATGAAGACTTTCAATAATAACAGATTAAAAAGTATGCCCCTAAAGAGAAATTATTATATTCATAAGGGGCAATTGTGATGCCTGAAGAGTTTTCAGTTGAGATTTAAAAAGCCTTTCTCATTCCAGCTACATGATTTCTTCTCTGTGGTAACTTTTTTTAAACTGAACATTTGGCAAAGAAAACAAATCTAACAGGTGCCAATCTATTTTTGTGTTTTGTTTTGCAGCATCTTCATCCGTGGTTCCCATCCCCGGGACTTTTTCATGGCCCCTGGCCGCCAGAGGGAAACCCCGGAGAGGGATGCTAAGGAGGGCTGTGTTCTCCGATGTGCAGCGCAAGGCCTTGGAGAAAATGTTCCAGAAACAGAAATACATCAGCAAGCCAGACAGGAAGAAACTGGCTTCTAAACTTGGCTTAAAGGACTCACAGGTAAACACTTTAACAAGTCCTTACAATGGTTTAAAACTTTAAAATATATCATGCGTAATCTTGGCGCGTAAAGCCATTTTTACGCATTTAAATCCACCTGAAAGCAGATCTTTAACTCACACGTTTCTCCTTCTCTGTCTACAGGTGAAAATCTGGTTTCAGAACAGGCGGATGAAGTGGAGAAACTCCAAGGAACGGGAGCTGCTGTCATCCGGTGGCTGCCGTGAACAAACGCTGCCCACCAAAGCCAACCCGCACCCGGACCTCAGCGACGTGGGCAAGAAATCCTCAGCAGAGGATGATGAGGAGGAGGAAGAGGAGGCGTTCAGCAGAGAGAGTGTGAGGGCGGCAGGCTCCAGCATCTCCTCTCCCTCTCTCTCCAGTAAGCACTCAGACTTTTCAGAGTCAGACGAAGAAGAAATAACAGTATCTTAATTTATTTTTTATTTTTTTTAAAAGGAGCAAATATAGAGATATAACCTATGTTTTGTTTTATATGAGACTGTGACCAGATTTGTAAGAAGCTGCCACCCTGAAACAAAAGACCCCATAAATGTCATTGTTCAAAAGAAAAAAAAAAAAAAAAAAGTTTCACTCTCTGCTTCTGAGACACAATTTGCTGTTTTGCACAGCTTCGTTCAATTGTACAGTATTTTGTACAATTTCGTATGGAAATTTTATGCCAAGAATACTGAGTTACTTTTACCTTGACCTTAAATAGAGTTGTTTATTGAAAAAAATGTAGCTATTTCGTTAATAATTTATATGAATTTGTTTAATAAGTATGTTGTATTATGTGGTGTATATATGTTTATTTCACACTTTTTGTACAAATACCAAATAAAATTGTAAACAATTTCCAGTCATGTGTTTTTATGTTGTTTGGGAGAAGAAGAAGAGAAAAAAAGAAAAAAAAAGAACCATAAAACCAAATTCAATCATAAATAATCATTCATTTTATTGAATCACAATAACTTAAGACTAGTACAGTGATATCAGATTAAATTCTCCGAGCCCTGGACAGACCAGTGATGACAAACAGCATCAATCTGCTCTGATGTAAAGAGACTGTACACAAAATACTCCTTTTTCAAGTACTGTAACAAATCAGCTAGAAAAATGTAATCAAAATGCTGGAAGATAATCCACTATTTACAAAGTTTGTTTTTTATGTTACATATAAAAATGTACATAGCAAAGAAGGCTAAACATTCGAGTTTGTAAGTAATAAACTTGATATAGACCAAGTCAAAATGCTTTCAACAACACATCTCACACCTCTCAGAGCAGGCTTTTACACACACAAGACCAGAGAATCAGTCTCTTTGTGCTTACAAGGACCATAGCAGGAAAGCCTCAATAAAATACACAGACACACACACATATGGACAAAGAACGTGGGCCACAAATCCGAAAAGTCTTCACAAATCTGGTTCCATGCTGTACATCTCTAGGCAGTGCTGGAAACCGCTCGGGATGGGGTGAGGGTGAGGGTGAGGGAGGTAGGGGTTGAGAGAGGGTAGGGTAGGGTGGGGTGGGGGGTGACACAAACGCACATTCAGCTTTTGGCTTCCACTTGGAGATCAGAATGAACGTTGCATAGAATCGGTGACACAAAAAAACACTGAAAAGCGATGGGGGAAGCCTTGGTGGGCTACATGACACCGACTTTTTAAATGTCTACCTGCCGTTCCCAGAAGGCAGGCTGGGAGGTTTTTAAAAAAAAGTTTAAAAAAAAAAAAAGAAAAAAGTACAATATTCTTTTTAATTTTTCAAGCCACAGAAATGATGTCAAACTGTTGTACATTTTCCATTCAAGCACAAGTACCTTTTTTTTTGTTTTTTAATATCTTTAACCTCCGATTAATTATATCACTATTTAAAAAAAAAAAAAGAAGCAGCATATACACTAGTTTTCACTTGATGAGTTCAACATGTTTGTTAGGACAATATTGCTCATCACATAATCACATAAAACAGACGATGAGTGAGAGCATGATGAAAGACAGTTAAAGGATGGGAGGATGAGGTATAATAAAATCAACATATCTTTAACTTCACCCAATCAACCCGCAAAAGTTTTTGATTTCGAGCACCAAAACACATCTATATATATTTCTTTTTTTTTTTTTTTTTCTTGCTAGTGGTCCAAATATTTACACCAGCTTCTCAGCACCGGGTTATACATGCATAAAACTTTATATTTAAAACCCCAAAGTGCTGTGTTTTGCATTCTCTTCAATCCCACGGCATTGGTGTTTTTTTTTTTTTGATATGATGACCAAAAAAAAAAAAAAAAAGGTCGACGACGCTCCTCGACAACTTTGGAGGGTTCGGGGAGGAGAGTCGACTCGGAGCCCTGTAAGTTTACAGCCATTTAGACAAATAAAGAAAATCAGCTAATGCACATAGTCTGTCTTTTTTTTTTTTTTTTTTTAGAAAAAGAGTAAGGCATTGTTTGTTTTTGAATTCAGTCCAGCACCAAAAAAAAGAGATTTGTGCTACAACAGCCTGTTTGGGCCAATGTGCATGGAGACCTCAGAGGGTTAAGGGGTCAAAGCAAGAACTCAGAGGTGGTAAGAGGCGATTATTTGTGTAATTAGACAGAAAGTTTACTTCAAAACACAGATAGAAAAGGACATTATGTCAAACACTGTAAAAAGGAACTGTTAAAAGGATCAATCTAGCCACAGTGAATGCTAATTTCCGGTTTGTGCCCTCTCCTCTTTATTAAAGTTTTTTGTTGGAACTAGGATCTAAAAGTGTTTCGTGAATTAGATTTTGTCCTATACTTAAACTTGCTTTGTAGAATTAGGTATGTGTGTAAGTAAAGCTTTTTTATTTTCAATAGATCTGACTCATTTCTGCATTTACAGATCTATGTATCAAAAGAAACTACATCTCAGTGAGGACTATGGTGAGAATTTCAGCTTGTCTCCATTTCTTTTCCCTGCTGAATTTGACATTGTAATGAGGCGATGTTGCTACAGCGTTATGATAAATGGCCATGCTGAAAAAAAATCTCCATTTTCAACTGAGAATTTTGGCCTTAATGAAATTTGGAGTTGAATAAAATCAAATGGTTTCAACAGTTTAAGAGTTTTTTGGAGTTGAGAGCAGGCTGCTGGATATCTGAACATTCACTTTGGCTCATTTCACCCTCCAACAACCAAACAGGCAACCTCAGCCACAGAGGAGGAGGAGGAGGAGGAGGAGGAGGAAGAGCAGCGGTTCATCCATCCATCCATCCATCCATTCACCCCTCCCTCCATCCAGCAGTAGCAGCCTCATCTACGTTCTCAGCAGCTGGTAGCTCAGGCTCGCTGATGCTCCAGAGACGAGAGCCGGTATCGCCATCTGCAGGCAGCTCGGGTGAACTGCAGTCAGGCCGCACTGGGGGCAGGATGATGCAGCTCGGTGGAGGACTCCTGGCTGGTGTGCTTAGTTTGCTAATGGCTGATGATGGCTGGTGATGATGGTAATGACGCCTCACCTACAGTGAAAGGCTGTGTGCTTTTATTCTGTCTGAAGTAGATGTCAGGCTCCTGACAGCGGAGCCACGGGCCACAGCGGTGAACAAAAACAAAACAAAAACAAAACAGCGCAGTGCAGTAGAAACTTTTGTTGCCCGTTTTTTAAAAATGCAATTCTCTCCTTTTTTTTGTTGTCCTTTTTTTGAAATATTTGGGTTACCTGCACCCAAATTAAGGTGGCTGGATTTTGTGGCATTGAAATTATACTCTCCAGTTCTCACAGTGAGAACAGTTCTTATTATAAAAAAAAAGAAGAAGTTCCTCCTGAAGACTGATCCCAGTGTTGCATTTTGAAGTTCATCACAAGGTCGACTCCAGTGACGAGTCCAGGATGTCGTCCTGGTGACTGTTGCTGTTGGAGTCGCTGTCGTAGCTCTGCGGGCTCGATGACGTCGCCGCCTCCTTCAGACGCATCAGCATGTTCATCTGAGGGTAGAAACAAGTGTCAGTCTGATCTGTCTCTCTGGATGGTTTTAACAGATAATTAGCTTGTGTATCATATTTCAACCTGAAATATTGTTTCATTTAATGTTGGTTTTCCACATCAAAGAAAATGACGATTTGTGGTTTAAAGGTGGAGTTATGTGCAGGACTATTTCTTGGCAAGGTGCAGTGACTTCTAGTGGTTTCAGCTGGTTGCCTCCAGGAAGCCACTGCACCCAGTGAAGAGTTGTTTTTACACCTTTTGTAGATTAAACTAACAAGATATGAGTTGTAGAGGTGCTGGTAGGCAGACTTGGTTGTTTTAAACAAGCCAGGCTGGCTATAGCTTTATAATTATGGTATAGACAGAGAAGCATCCATCTCCTCACATCAATTTATGGAGATGTTACTAATTCCTTTTAAAGCAGGCATCTCCTCTGATTTACTTTTAGAGAATGAGGACCGGACCGTGAGGAGATTTTGAATAGTCAGGTGAGATCAATTCATCATAATGTGTTATTTATCAGGTAATATATTATATAGCTAGTTTAAATCTGGTCCATTTAATCTAAATGTTATTCATATTTTGGTTGGGTTTGCACTATATTTTGTGTAACAGCTTTTTTGTGTGTAAGAAATATATTTATTTACGATCGACCTCATACATTCATTTGTCTTTTTGCTCACCAGTGGGTCTGCGTCGCTGTCGCTCTGTGGCGGCTCTTTCCGGACTTCTCTGGGTGCAGAGTAGCCATCGAACCCTACGTCCTCTGGCCGGAGCTGCAGCAGCGGGGGCCAATCGGCCGGAGTGGATGATGCTGACCACGGGTAGGCGTCAATCACCCAGGCAGCAGGATCCTCCCACGCAGCCCTGCGGCCGTACAACTGCAGAGAGACAGAAGGTGAGACTTATAAATAGTATAGTAAATATACTAGAAGATCCTCTGATGCAGATACACAAATGAACTTATTACACTATAAAACTAAACACAGAGCAGATCAAGAGCATCTACTGAGCAGCTAATCCTATTGCACTCTTTTAAAATGACATTACATTGTGGTAGCTTGTATGTATTGTATGATATATACAATCTTTAATGGACCCTTTAGCGTGATTTCCAGCAGTTTAGTTTCCTTTGAGGTTAGTTTGTCTCATGCTGCATTCATGTTAGAAATATCTGAATAACTAAAGAGCATTATTTTAATTTTAATGCCAAATGAAGTTTCTCAGGTGGAGATTAATTACAGCCTGAATTGATGGTAGACACATTTCTTCTACTCCTTCACTCCGACTCTGGTTTCACACCGCTAATTAGCTGCTAGCCTGCTACCTAATTAAATCAGATGCTAAATACACACAGATTAGGAGTACCGATTGAATTAATTTCACTTTGATGAACATAACTCTCCATATAATTCTACTTCTTGCTGTTATACTCAAACTCATTTCACCTCTACCTCATTCTGACCTCATTTATCTTCATAATGTAAAATTAGTTTATTTGTTAAAGTGAAAAAACAGAGAATGAAAATCCCAGAAGTCTCATCAGTAGATCTGTGAGACAAATTGTGAGTGTGAATATTACCTGCAGTCCTTCTCGTACAGCCTCCAGCATGTAGGGGATGATGGAGTAGTTCCAGAGATCGGTGAACCAAACCCTGGATCCCTCCACGTCCATGGGACATGACAGGAAGAGACGAGGTCCTGCAAACAGCAGAGCACAGAGGTGAGACTCCGGTTGTTTCCACACTCACTTTTAATACCAAATCCTTCTCCAATTGTGCATCGTCCTCTTACCGATGGTGACGTCAGAGGAGCTGTGTGTCTCCAGGAAGCGGTTGAGATGGTGCCAAACCCGCGGGATCCAGTCAATGATCTTCACCAACTCTACGTTGCGCGTTCGGCTGCCGATCTCCGTCTCGATCAGCTTCCTCCTCAGGTAGCGACCCAGGAAGCCTTTCACTGGCTCCATGTGGTTGGCACATAGCACCCATCTAATGCAAAAAACCACACAGGTATATCAGGACTCAAAACTATCACACAGAGTGGAAAAAATGTATTTAAGAAGATGCAAAATGTCAAATATCTAGCAGTCAGGAGGGAATGAAGGATGTTAACAGCAGTTTACCTGAAGTTGTGGTGAAGCTGCAGGTTGGGGGCTGATGATGTGGCTTGACTCATGGTACCGATGATGTAGGGGCTAAAAGGAGAGAAAAAAGTGACTCACTGTCCCGTATAATCAGGGTCATCATGACATGATGTCCTCCTATACTTAAGCCATGTGCTTCGTTGCTTCAACCTTTACATACTGTCCACATTTTTACACATTTGAAAGCAGTAAAAATACCCCTAACATAATTATTTTAGCCTGAAATGTTATGACTTTTCCCACAATGACACATCATTTTCTGAAACACATTTCTGTACATAGAGGGTGTTTCGGGTTAAAATTGACTGTTATTTATTCAAAAGTCAGATGGATTCTTTACATTCAATACAGCATTCACTGAAATCCTTTTTTAGGTAACATAGGATCATTAAAACAAATGTTGTAAAACCTAAAGCATACACACTCTGCTCATTGAAAACTTAATTAGGGATTAATCACCCATTCATTAATGATGAGGTATTGAATGAAAGTTGTAGTTCAGAAATTAGGTATATAGACTAATTATGAGAGGAAGCTGTAAAGGTTAAACTAGGATGGTTAACAAAGCATATTTTCAGTCCCTACTTAAAGATAATGTAGATTTGCATCAAACATTTAACATTTTTCATGTTGTTTTCTCCGTGCGTGTGTGTGTGTATGTGTGTTTAAACTGACCAGTGCTGGTAGCTGCAGTTGAAGAGGCCATTGAAGATCTCTCCCAGGGAGCTGACATGGTGCAGGTTATCCAGAATGACCACCAGAGGGCTCTCCACCCCCGAAACGCCGCTGCACTGCTCTGCTAATCCTGACAGGTACTGACGCAGCTCCTACAGACACAGAAAGAGAGGGAGAGAAAGCATTTAATCATTGATTTTATGTCGAGCATACTACTACTCATACCCTCTCTGGCCTCTCGGGATGTTTAGATGATTAAAGGTTAATACTGAATTCAGATCGTAATGTGATTTTAATTGTCCTGATGAGGTAAATTAACCACCTGCTGCCCTAATTTGGAGCTAAATGACCTGACAAGCGCTGGTGTCAGGACTAATTAATTCACAAAGCGCTTCATGTGTTCAATGCTATTTAATACAAACGAGCAGTGTGACAACTTTAAATGTAATCTCTCATTTGTAAGACTGGTTGTTAGCTATTTCAAAATTGAATTGAAAATGTATAAAGTCAAATAATACTAACAAGACAGTATATCTGAAATGAGAGACTTGCAGTTTATCATACCTGACATGTCTTATAATAAATCATTTATTTGGTGATATAACAGTAAACAAGAAATTATAAAGTCCTTATGATGTTTAAATTACAAATTGATGTTTTTGATTACATTTCTCTTTTCCTTACATCATCAAACTTAAGCATGCACATTCCTCCAAAGTTGGTTGATTTTCTGGGATTTTAGTTACCATTAAGCCCTTAAACCTAGACTTTTATAGTGTGCTAGCATCCGTCAGTGTTTGAGAGCCCTTACCTTGCTGGACTTGTGGTCCACGTTGAAAGTGACGACAGCGTGCGGGGTCAAAGGTCGCCCCTCGAGCAGCAGCAGGTGTCGAGACAGCTGATTGGCCAGGTACGTCTTTCCCGTGCCGCTGGGACCCGACAGGATGACGCGTCTGTGCTCCTTCAGCAGGGAGACGTAGCGCAGCAGCATCGGCTTCGGGATCAGAGTGTCGAACACCAGCGAATCCACGTTCTCTGTGCGCACGCCTACACACACACACACACACACAATAACAGTGTTATTCATATTATTCAACTTTATTTATATAGCACCTTTAACACAACATGGTTGATCCAAAGTGTTTCACACAGAGGAAGAACAAGCAAAAAATAGAAAACAGAAGAAGAAATCAGAAATAAAAATATATGGTCATAAAATACATAGTGACAATTAGACACAGTTGAAAGCTAGGGAGTAAAAGTAAGTTTTAAGGTTTTTCTAGATGATGAGTTTCTGAGGAAAAAAATACTGTAACCTTTTATTTAGAGGTATTATTAAATAGCACTGTTGGTCAACTATAATCAATTCTAGGTATATTTAACCTATCCAACTTCTGACAACAAGCTACATACATGACTATCATGCTGTTTGACCTCTGTTACTGTGTCACCATCCACATAATCTAATCAATACTATAAATAATATTAGACTAAACTATGCTTTATGAATTAAAGCTATCAAATACAGTTTCAATGAGTCATTTGATTACATCTTCCAGCCCCTAAGGTGATGGGGTCTTTAGATGGTTTGTTTTGTCTGACCAACTGTCCCAGATGTTCGATTAATAATGATATAAAACAGATAAAAGTAGCAAATCCTCAAAAGCTGGAACACACAATGCTTTCCATTTTTGTTGAATCATTCAAACTTTTGGTCAATTTGTTAATTTTAATGATTTAACTTTAATTTCAATGGCTGCCTCAAGATCTCCAAAAGTCTCAGTATCTTGTTTTTTTCTCTTAACTAACTTCATTAACTTAATTCATTTATACTTATTGTAAAGATCTGCATTCATGTTGGTCCATTTATTCAGGGTTTTGTTATCCTCTTTAACAATGGAAGTTATTCTCTCTCTGTGTTGTCAACAGACTGTTACAGATGTAGAAAAGTGATAACTCTGTAGACAGACTGGCAGCACCAGCACAGCGTTATCATTCGTATTGTACGCTTGACGTGGCGTCGGTACCTTTGAGCTGGATGTTGATTGTGTTGCTGTCTCCCACCAGGTAGCCGCAGGGCAGCAGCTCGGGCGTTTGGACTGTGCTCGGGCTGCTGGGCCGGTGGATTTCTCCGATGTTGTATCCCTCCACGCTGTCTGAGCTCAGGCCTAACTGGCTCACCGGGTCTAAGTGGGTGGTGTACTCCTGTTGGATAAAAAAGTCTCAGCATTTAGAGGATGTTGTTGTTGATGCTTTTAAGCTTTAATGCTTCTCTGGTTTTAAATGAAAATGTGAGATGGATAAAACTGTTTTGTCTTTTGTTTGTCATGGTAGAAAAACCTGAGCTGCCAGTGTTAAAAGTTCAACATGTTCAAGATCTTAAGTACTTAGATATCTTTAGAACATTAACCTGTCTTTAAAATAACACTAATGTACGATCCTGTATTGTGGCTGTCCCTGTTTACCTTGAAAAGACGCCGGACCACTCCATCCAGAACGTCCCACTTGGTTTTACCACTCACACCGATGCAACCGATCAGGAAGTGACGAGACCGGCCCTCCTGCAATGGAAAAACACAACAGGGATAAACCACTGAAGCACCTACAGTACAGAAGCAGCTCAGTAACAATCTTAACCAACAAACAGCAGTTTAAGTTGTATTTTTCCATCAGGTCTCACCTCTCCCCATTTGCTGTCTTCGTCCAGGCTCACGACGATCTTCACGTGTCGGCCCTCCTTCCTCATCCCTCCCTCTCCGCCCGTGTCGTCCAGCAGCATATCTGACAGGACAGCACAGCAAAGTCATATGAGTTTCTGCATTTCTCACTACCTCTCCATTACCGAGAGTGTTAGCTGAAAAAACATCAGCTGATTTGAGATATCCTGATACAGCAGAGATCCAACTATAACTATCCGACACACATCATATGTCATCTCTTTATTTGAGGAAACTATCCCCTCTCTGTCTACATTAAGCAAAGCATATTCACATTGTTTCATAAGTCTACCAGGAACTGTTTATTGCAGCTCCGTCTTACCCAGACTGGTGGACTCGCTGGTGGTGAGGTTAAGGCTGTGCTGGGAAAGCCCTGGCCCGGGTCCCTGGGTCTGGCCGTGTGTGTGTGGAGGAGGAGGAGAGGATGAGATGGAGGCCTGGGAGCCCGCCCTGCTGCCCTGATTCTCCACCTTCAAACGGTCATTCTCTGCCTTCAGTTTCTCGATCTGCAGCTGTGGTTATACACAAACACTGTTAAATGTACCGTAGCATGAAAAACGGCTTTCAAATTTAACATTTTTACTTTGGTTATAGCTCCTGTGTGCTGGTTGAGTGCTCAAATGTCTCCTTTTACATATGCAGTTTAACCTGAAGATGTTCATTAATTATACCCCCGTCAGTTCAGTTTAATGTAACTACTAATGCAAATAAAACAGCTCAACTCAGCTACAGATACATACTTCTTTTTTTTTACAGATGGAAAAGTGAAAGTTGAAATTTGAATATGGTCAAAATAATCAGGTTTAAATTACTGTTTTTAATTTCCATCATTAAATTTTACATCAGAGACATGAATAAATGTTGACATGGATGAAAAGTTAAAAAAAAACTGCTGCCACACTCTCTAATCAGTGATTTCACAGCTGGTGGTTACCATTAGCCGTCAAACCTGAACCATTATTGTGACATCACTAATTGGGATGCGGATGTGCAGCAGTGACTTTCTTAGCACTGTGATTTAATTCACCTTGTAATGTGAATGACTCTGATATATGTGAGTGTTTGGTGTGTATGCATCCACAGACCTGCATGCGATTCATGGCCTCTCGGAGCTGGTCCAGCTGATGTGCGGAGCTGAGAGCCTCCAGGCGGATATCGGTCAGTTTCATCTCCTTCTCCCTGAGCTCACTGCGCAGCTGCATCACCGTCTCCGCCTCGCTGTCCAAACACTCCGACAATCTGTACACACAAACAGTACAGAACGCAGTTTACATACATGAGACACTGTGATTTAAGCAGCAGTAGTGTAACTTTATATGCATAATAATCCTGCAGTCACACACAGATGTTGATGTGTACATACAGCGTGTTGGAGTGTGTGTTCCTGAGCATGTGGCCGCCGGCTGTGGAGCTGTGGTGTGGCAGTTTCGGAGAGGACGGCAGCGACGAATCCGTCATCTCCTCGATATCAGAGTGGGAAGAAGCCGATTTAGGAGATTTCTTCTTGCTGAAGGCTTGTTTGAAGGAGCTTCTCAGCTGCAGGTAGGAAACATTAAAAAAAAGAGAGAGGAGGTGGTGAGCAGTGGATGGACACGCTCACAAAAACATGCGGCTGAGAGGGAGAGGAGGACTGTGCCGGGAAAACTAGAGGAAAACAGTAGTGAAAAAGTGCAAGTGAGTCACAGGGAGAAAGGGAGTTATGGGTTAATCGTCTTATGACTTGAGCTGCAGCTCTTAACACTGTGTGTGTGTGTGTGTGTGTTATGTTTACATGTGTTTGTGTAAAGCTACTTATCCAAACTTATTGCTCATTGTTTTTTATATTTAAAATACAAAACTTCATGTGAAAACTGGAGCTTGTAGTAAATATCTTGATGTAATAAAGAAGACATATTAGCAAGAGCAGTTCATAGTGTGGTGAGTCCTTTGGGAGACAGAATTTATTTCAGGTTTTTGGACTCAGCACCTGAACAAGAAAGATATGTGTGTATGCAGAGAGTTATGAAAATATATAATTTGTACTATAAGCACTGTGATTGAACCATTTCTTGTTTTACTTGCATAGAGGGCCTCTGATATATAATTAGCCGCTCATTTGCATTTTATCCATATGTCCATGTCACTTTCTAAGCTGTACTACCCCATTAAAAAAAAAAAAAAAAAAAAATCTGGATATTTTTTGGTGAAAATCTGTAAAATAAATAAATAAAAAACAATGAGCCATAGAAACTACTTCATACTTTTAGGTAAGACTCATTAAAATCTGTTTGATTTTCTGATATTTTATGAGGTTGTGTTAAAAGATGAATCACCCTGAAATACTCTTACACTCGTACTGACATGATTTAATGAGTTAATAATGTTTGACAGACTCCTGGGTTCCTCTTTTTACTCCATTAAGAGTAGAAATGGCTCTCTGAACCCAAAACACAATGTTAATTACTGATGTTTTATTTGGCTGGTTGTACAAAACCAAAACACAATCATTAACATCCTTTTTTTATGACAGTGTTGAAGTATTTCAGGGTGTATTTTTTTTTTCCTTTAAGAGCTGGCTCAAAGTCACATAAGACTTGTGTCAAGTGTTTAAAGGGGAAGAAGTGCTGGAGAGGACAGGAAGGACACTACAGAGGCAGCAGAGGAAACAGGAGGAAAAGAAGGAAAAGGAGGTTAGTAACCTAGAAGAGGTTGTAGGAGTTAGGCTGCTCTGTTTCTTTCATTTCACACAGCGTACCATTCTTACCTCATAGACCTGCCACATGAAGCGAAGCAGAGGAAGACAGAGAGACAAAACAGCACATGTTCATATGGGTTCGGGGGTGTGTTAATGTGTTATGGAAGGACGGAGATTAAACTAGAGGCCCCTACAGGACGAAAGCAGATTTGATTTAGACTTCCAGGCAGCTGCGAGCTAATGCTACATCACAACCACCATGAAATCGAGGGGTCTTTCATGATCCATTATAAACTGCTCAACACTCGCAGCCCCTATACACTCCACATCACACACGCTGTATATGAGCACCTGCACGGAGGGGAGTCTCCTGTGGGGTCTCATTTACACAAACTCTGACAGCTGGAAGCACACACACACACACACAGAGGAGGGGTAGTTTATTATCACTGTGACCTAAAGCAGGAAACTCTACACGAGCTCACGTCTTTTTAAAAGCTACAACGAAGCACCACACGGCTCCTGCTAAAACTCAACATAGGGATCGGATGCTGACGACCACGGGCGGCTAACACAACATGGTTTCGGGCTACAGCACAACAGAAGAAACATAAGAAGTTGCGTACTTCATCTTCTCTGACTGATCCTCCGGTGCACAAAAAAGTCTTTAAACAACAAAAAGGGGAAAAAAAAAAATCATGTCTGGAGTTGTAAGTGATGTAAAATATTTTGTTGTATAATCACTAGAAAAACACAACTACCGACTGAGTTAAGATTACAGTAGGACTAAACTCTACCTAATGAGCAATTATGGTAATTTGCAGATCAAAAGCATTTATATATATATGTATTTTTAATGTAGTTAGAACCTGTTTCACATTAAAATATAGTTATTTACATACAAATTTAACCCAATTATAATCCTTTGACCTGCAAATCACAGTACAGTCATTACTTGTTAAATGATTGGACTTGAATGTCACATGAATCCTCAGTGAATTCACCTTTTCTCCAGTGAAAGAAGCCTGAAGAGGAAACCCAAACATGCCAGATCAAGACACATGTGGAAATACGCCAAGAGACAGTAACAAACACATCAAACCACAATGAGTCCCAGCCTTATTATTATCATCACTCTACGCTGTCTGGCATCTTACCCAGTTCTTCTTGTTCTTCTTCTTATTCTTTGCGTCAGAGTCCAAATTGGAGCCCACGCTGGAGTGGCTGGTTGCGCTGGCGACGCTGCTGACACTGTCGGAGGAGTGCTGCCTCCTGATCCTCAGGTCTGGCTGCTGATTCTGCTGCTGCTGCTGTTGTTGATGTTGTTGATGTGTGCTGCCGTTAGTGCCAGCTGAGAGAAGAGACAAGCAAAAAGTATGTTTAACCGTGTTATATTACATTCAAATATACGATATATATGTGTGATATGTCTGGTTTCATGCAGGGTTATTATACTTTTTGACATTTTCATTAGTTTTTATTTCTATTTAGTTTTTCAGTTTGCTTTTTTGTTTCAGTTTAGTTTTAGTTAGTTTAACAAGTGATTTAAGTAGTTTTAGTTGCTTCAGGTATTAGGAGGAAAGCCTTGATTAGTAGAACCTGTAAAAGATGAAATAATGCTGACACTGTTTGTTTATCTCAACAAGTCACACTGAATACTATACTGTACAGTCACCATGGAGACAATGAAAAGAAAACTACAACTAAGCTGATGTTATCTGCAATTCACTTTAGTTCTAGTTAGTTTTTTCATTGTTCATTGTCGTTTTTATTTAGATTTCCTTTTTTACAAAACTTTTATTTGATTTTATTTCAGTTAACTAAATTATTTTTTCACTGCTAGTTTTAGTTTGTCTTAGTTTTAGTTAACTATAATAACCCTGGTTTCATGAAATGTCAAATATCATCCACTCTGGACATGATCGAGGCTTTACTTTGAAATCAGGTGTTTCTTTGCAGGAGTTTATGTCTTAAATTCATTGTCCAGTTCAGGCTATTCCTCATTTAACAACACTACTGATAAACAGGTGAATTTGGGTGTCATGTCCAAGTATGCTGACAACTCTAAAAGAAGAGTTTTAGTGTGGTATGAAAGCTTTCATACTGTTTCAGAGGCCTTTCTAATACAGAAAGTAGCCTCCATGCTGTTCAGAGCTAAAGAGTTAAAATATTTTATTAATAAACTTGTCTACTAGGCCTGTCCAGACATACAGAAAATATTTGCCAGATCAGAACTTTATCTTTTCTATCAATAAAACATTCTGGATGGTTGTCCTCCTGTCAGCGTGTAGGATCTTTGCATCATGTGTCCTGTAATAGCTTTTGTGATGCATTGGTCCATTAAGACGTACATAAAAGAGCACAGGAAGATGCCATGTATCATAATGCAAATAAATGATTATTATCTACAATCAGCTTTAAAGGTACTGGCACACAATTCAACCAGTATCAACTTCAAAATCTCTACTGGATGAATGCAGAGTTTGTCTGTACCTGTTCTCTCGTTTTTAGGTGTGAGCTCAGGTGTGTTGATGACTCCGTTGATAGCAGCTTGAGCGACAGCGTTCTGCTTCTTCAGCAGCTCGATGGTCTTCCTCAGCTCATTCAGCTCCGAGTCCTAACACAGGGACATGAGGAGAGGATCAGTCTGACAGATCTACAGTAAACTTACACTTTGGTTTAACCGACTGTGCTGCAACACAAATCAGAGGAGCTGTTTTTCACCTTCTGCTCTGCTGTCAAGGTGAGGCTCTTCAGTCTGATGGTCATGTTGCCCAGACTCTGCTCAAACGCTGCCACCAGGTGAGCCTGCCGGAGAGAGACACACATGTTAGTGTTTACTACATGCAGTGGTCACAAACATCAATGGAAGGAGCTCAAACTTCCACCAGCACTCAACAGCTCTCAACCTTACAGATCTACAACCTCATTAGATGTTAAAGTTGTAGATTTGTTAACGAAATACTACATACATCAAACACTCTATACTCCATATGTCATCATTTTCCAAGTAGTATAAAAACACAGAGAAAGATACTTATATAACTTATCTTCCAGTTTCTGTTTTCATTTCTACACATCTAGCTAAAAAAACACAGACAGAAGATAAGACAAAACTTCCTCAACTTCACAGGCTGAGATAACCAACATTCAAAAATGTTCCTAATCTAAAATCTTCACTCTGCTAAATATAGTAAAACAATTTTCTCAAAAACATCTTCTACAGATGTATCTATATTGAGAGGAATTCAACCCAGAGTGCATCTCAGTGGTTTCCCCCCCACCAGCTGCTGCTGCTGCTCCTGGAGGGGTAAAAGATGCCATGGGAGAAGAGTACGCTCTCCAGAGGCTCATTTCCTGACAACACAGCTTAAATGACTAACTGCAGAGAGCCAACTGGGCTGCAAATGTTGGATTGGAGTTGATTAAAGAATATAAAAGGGAATGAAAACATCTCCCAATGAGCTGTAGAGCAGGGATACTGAACCTAAACAGGCTGCAGTATCTGAACGTCTGGATCTGAGATAATGTGAGCTTGGGGTTAAAACCCAAACATGACATCAGTGAGGTAACTCTCATACCAAAAATAAAAATATACCCAAACCCAAATAATCATGCAAAATAATAACAGAGTGTGATAAGTGGTTGTCTTCTGTAGGTTCCCACACTGAAGACATCATCTTTCCCAAAGCTCGACCCATTCATTCCTTTTACGGTAAAAAAAATAGTCCTGATGACAACATTTAGTCATCTTTCAGTCATTTTCATGTTCCAACTTGAACTGACAGACGGACTTCTGGCTGAGATAGTGAAAAGAGTCTGTGGGTCAAGCTGAAAGAGGAGCTACTGTTTCTTTATTTGTACTTTATAAATAAATTAACTTTAATGAGCTTATAAGGCAGGCGGGACTGGGTGCAAATTCCACACTGTCTGACAGTATAGTTTATATTCTGTATCAGCTGTTTCCAACTCTTAACTGAAGCTGTTTACACTGATTAGAAATACACTAAACATAGTCATGGTAGCACTGTGAAATTGGAAATATTGTATGTCTTGTGCACATTTTATACATTTTTATACATTTATACATTTATTGTTTCCTTCAAATTCAGTGTGACATAATGGGTATCATTGATGATTCACTACTGTAGAATTTAAAATATACCTATATGAATTTAAGAGGTTAAGAAATGCAAAGACATCAGCATCATATGTGAGAAAAACTACAATAATAATGAAATGAAGTGAAAAAATATTTATGAAAAATGTATGAGTGCTAACCTGTTTGCCTCTATTTGGATTGCAGTTGGAGTGTTAAACTAGGTGAAGTCTGCTGATTCGTCACTTTATTAGGCTTTAGACTTAACCCATAAATAGTCTGCAGATGCCCGCAGGGAGGGAGTGTGGGGGTGTGTGGGTGTGTGTGTGGGTGTGTGTGTGTGAGTTGAGTAGCGTGTTGACGGATGTGTGATTCAAGCCGTGACTCTTTGCAGCAGAAGATGTTCTTAGATTCTCGGCCTCGGGGGGCTTTGAGGTATGTTCCGATAATTCATCCGTCTGTTGTGTGTAATCAAATATTTAAGCAGAGCCCCTCCCCTCCCACCTTCTGACCCCCCACTGCCAGATCTACTGTATCCTATCTGTGTTTTTCTTTCAACACTAAAACACCACACCTTCCTGTATCCAGGCGTCGTTAGCTGTAAATCTTGAGTCCACATCTGGGACAGTCCCCTCAGCAGTGTGCCGAGACTTGACTCCCTGCTGTAATTTAATACCTTTGCCTTCCTTCCATATCTCTAATCCGCAGTTAAAACACCAGCGTGCACCGACTCCGGTAGCAGATTACAGGCGGAGCGTGGCGAGACTTGTGCAATACGGAGAGTAGAGTGGCAGAAAGGATCGTGTCTGGAGACGCTCAGAGAGGTTTTTCTGATGGTTCTGCCAGATGTAAAATTACACCTTCTAGGAGTAAAGTGCTGTGTGAGAAGCTATCTGTTCAGTATTTGATGAATATCACAAAATGTTCTTGCCAAATTTTACAGCGTCTTAAAGCCGCGTATGTCTTTTGGCAGAACAATTTAAATTTTTGTCTGCTTCAAGTCGTAACATTGATTACAGGCATTTTCTGAAATTATTTTGTACAAATACAATAATTACATGCTTTTCATTTTCACTTTCAACAGCTCATAACTGTATTAGAGTTGGAATTTGCACCTTCAACAGATCAACCTATTGATTTTTTTTTCAGAGTCACATTTTCAAATCTAGAAAAATGTTGATGTTGTCCTCCTTAAATTAATGGAATATGTCTCTGATGTGGTTCATAAAGTAGTAAAAAAAAGAAACAACAGTATAATTTTTGATTTATTTGTTATATAATATGCTCTATACCTCAATATTAGATTGGTATAATATAATGTCTAAAATCATTTTTGGCACATGTACTAAGGCTGTTTTGATTGAAATTGCACAGCTTTTAATAAGTGTGCTACTAATTATTTTCTTGGAGCGATTAACACTGGAAATGTTTGTTCAGGACTCTGAGTATGTGTGTGTTGTGTGTGTATGTATGTACTTGCTCTCTTACATTGGCACTCAGCTGTGTCGTCAGGGCGGAAACTTTTTCCTGGGAGGCATCCAGCTCCCGGCGTAGTTTGCGGATCTGGGGACGTAAAAAAGCCCAACATCAAACAACACCAAGACAAAAGCATAAATACCTGTTTCATAAAAGCATGCAAAGCCAAACAGGCATCACACATACACACGTATCCAAAAAAAAAAAAAGTACAGTAGCAACAAATGAGGGAGGCTCCCAGATTGGAGCTCTGATATGTTGACTCTTAAGAGATGAAACATAGCGGATGCATAAAAGAGCATATACAGGTGTACACAGGTGTTCAGAGAGAGGAACAAGGGCTTGTTACAGGGTCAGTCACAATACTGTTACACGTGTAACTAGATACAACTGTGAAAACGCCCCCATGTTCCAACAAGTCCGACTACTGCACACAGAAAATTAAAGAGCTGGGTAAAAACACAGGATGGCGAGGGTGGTGGTGGGCGTGTTGATGCTTACCTCCGATTGAGACTTCTCCTCGTTCTGTAAAAACAAACATCAGAAGAAGAGAAAATCATTAGAGGACGCACAGACTGAATCCTGACATGCTTTCATAAAAAAAAAAAAAAAAAAGAGGAGCAGCCGGAGGTCAGACTGCACATGTCCTGACTCCTGCTTGATTTATTAGCTCCATGGAGACGAGCTTTATAAACTGTAGAGGAGATTGTCTGGTATAATATGTCTGGAAAACAGAGATATCCTCCTGAAGGCATTTCACTCACATTTTTGTGTGAGTGTGTGTGTGTGTGTGTGTGAGTGAGTGTGTGTAGATCCTTTTGTTTCCACTGGCTGCACACACAGAACAATAGTAAGAAAAGACAGCAAGGGAAATTCATCGAGAGACGCTTGCACGAAAACAACACGCCCTGCTGATGTTCATCACAACACAGCAACATGCAACACCCACAATTTACATGTAAACAGGCTGCAACAGGCTGCTCCTGGAAATGTTTCTCATAACCTGATCAAAGCTGTTTTTAGAGTTATTGCTGAGCGGTCGACTGAAGGTTAAATTCAGTTCATTTTGGGACTAAATGTATCAGTTTTATGCCTTTTAAAATGTCATACTTTAGTGCTATCAAGTAGTAGTTTCCACAATGACACAATCATTGTCTCAGTCTTGGAGGAAACTTGTATTAGTGGAATCATTTAAAAGATGTTATCACTTTAAATGAGATGTAAAAAATGAGCCTGACTAACATGGTACTTTTGAGGCAAATATCAGTATCATTATTTGAGAGTAAAAAAAATGGATATGAATTATATCAGCAGCTTTTTTTGTACATAAATAAGCATTTTTTTTTAATAAAGATCTTAAGAATGTGACACAGATATGATTGTATTAAGTTAACAGTTTAAAATTACCCAGTGCTCTCTGGTTGACATATTTTATTATGTAGTGTGGACACGGTTTTAAATGACTGCAAATACATCTTTGGTATGTCTGAATTGCAATTTTCTTTTCTTACTTGTCTGCCAACAGATGCTGATACCATATATCTGTGGTAAACTGATATCAGCTGATATTAGCTGTTCACTATATATTGATCAGGCTCCAGAGTGGAACCATGCTTTTTGCAGCTAAATCTTTGTTACAGACTTTTCATCAGGATGCAAAGTGATGAATGCAAAACAGAGACAATATGTAAAAAAAATACAGATTTCACTGAAATCTGCAGGAAACTTCAGGCCATGAGATATCCTTAATTTTTTTTTTCTCATCAACATCTGGCTAATCTATGCAATCTATTTCATAAAGCAGTGTACATTCTGATGCATATTTATAATATTAAAATAACAAATTCAGTGGATTATAAAGCCTTGATGTGCCTCTGAGTGTAGTTCTTTCTTCTCCACATCATCTCTCTGTGACAGTAGCAACAAAGCAGAAAAGCTGATAATTAATGATTTTTTTTTTCTAAAGCAGGTTTCAACAGCCTAATATGTCTGTGCTTGTAGAGCAGTGTTGAACCACATGTGCTGTGTCGCTTGAGCGGATGGATGGTTTACAAAGTGCCATCTGTCTGCACACTCAAACAGAGCTGTCAATCACACACATATGACCAGCTGATCCCTGACACACAAACAGAGAAACCTGTCTGTCATGGAGAGACAGACAAAACAAAAGTCTGAGCATGACACAAAATCCTGGACCAGCACTTCACAAATAAGCAATACCATCATTTATCAACATCATGGCAGCTAAGCCAAGTGTTTACATGCCTTTTCTTTTTAAACAGAAAGGAAAGAGAAATAAAGTCTTTGGGAAAAATATGCTACATTGGCTACGGTACAATTGGTTTTCAGATACAAAGCATCTGATGGCACATGAATGCACATTTAAGGAGACAGCAGCATCAGACAGCCATGACATCTTTACATTATATCCTATATGTTTCACTGACAGGAATATTTAACTCCAACAGAATACAAAAAAGCAACATAATGAAGCACTACTGCACCCTACAGTCCTCTTTCTCAACCCTACCGTTTGCTGCCAGGATGTGACGGTGCCCGTCAGAGATAAAGTCGCCATCATTTTGCCTCCACTCTCTTCTCCCCTCAAATCTGTGACTCTCTGGCTCAAAAGGACCATCCAGTGCAGAGCAGAGATCTACTGTCTGAGAGTTTCTCTGCTTCACCTGCCCAGGTGAGTAAACCAGCCCACAGAGGGAGGAGCATCTGACTCTGACTGGCTACTGTGTATATGTGGGCTGTCCCGATATATGATTACAGAAGAGTGTTTGAGTCAAATCTCTGGATGGATTAGGGGGGTAAATGTGTAACAGCAAAATTGCCTACTCAATACTATTTCATAACTTTGAAAGCAAAAGGAGAAACTGGTTGTTCTGGTTTCTATATGAATTGTGGAGCTATGTGAAGTGAGCAATACTTGCTGCTTTGAAGCCACAATAGTAAATGCTGTCAATATTTGAGGGTCATAAACATGCCGTCATAATGTATCTGCCCATTTCGAGATGTCTCAATGAGTAAAATGTCTCAACAGCTATTGGACGGATTGTGATGAAATGTGGCGCACACGTTCATGCCCCCCTGAGGAAGTTAAATCACTTTTCATCCAGCTTCAACATCAGATCAAAATGTCATTTTATCCAGTTATTAGGTGTATGTCCAAATAAACCAAAACTAATGCCATTACCATCAGCCTCACCTGTATCTGTGCTAATTATCAAATGTTTGCATGAAAATACCATAAAGTAAGATGGTGAACACCACACCAACATGTCAGCAGTTAGCTCAAACCACCACTATGCCTAATTGTAGCTTTGCAAATCTTCCTGCATGGTTATAGACTAGAGCATTATCTGTATCATCTTGTTGAAGAATCATGACTGAGAAATGTGCTGTGTGGGACAAATTGAAGTTAAAAAAGTAAATGTCACTGCCATCTGGTGGACAAATAATGTAACTGCAAAACAAAATGTATCTGAAGATATAGTAATTAAAGTTAAAGCAGTGCTTCAGTTTTAATACTATACTCCAGGTATTGTTTCCACAATATCCAACCTGAATTAACTCTTGATGTTTTGTGTGCATACTCACCGTGGAGTAAATAGAAGAAGTGCTGGAGACCAGAGACAGGGATGATCCATGAACTGAAGAGACAAAAACCACAAGTAAAAGTAGGGATTAGAAAGTACACAATAACATTAATAAGACTGTAAACAGACCCCACACAGTCTCCCAACACAACCCACCCATCCAGCTCCAACTCTGCCCACCCAACAGTGTTCCTCCCGCCTGCCCCGACTTGACTACCCGCCTCCTCCCGAGTATAATGACTGCAGCTCGGCAGTCATAAAGATAAAACTCCTACACGTTGCAGTCGGACTGTGGCACAACTAATGACAGACTGAGCATTACTCTGCTAATGACTCAGCCACTAATCGTACATCAAAGGCCGAGCCACAACGCCAGCACTGTTTTCTGCCTGGGAGCAGATTAGAAAAGGATCAGGAGTGTGATGTCATCAGCCACACGGAGAGGTTGTGCTGATCCCCGACAGATTCATTCATTCACCTCACAGGGAGCAGACGGAGGTTTACTGAGAATTTACTTTTATCTCACTTTGGGTCTAGAAAGCAAGGTGTGCTGGAGGCCACATTAAAGGAGAATATTGATTCAGACTCACTGCTGTGTGGTTTGGATTCATCAACCAGCTTCTTAAAATCAAGATTGTTTTAACATGTCGTCATTGTCACTGTGTTGTATTAAACTTAATTGTATAAGATGACAGATACACAATGAGACTTGCTTCTATTTCTTACTATAGATATCAGGCGATTGGCGTCAAGCAGGTTATAATGTAATGTAGCAGAGGAAGATAACCAATATCGTATCTTATGTTCTGCAATATGCTCTGTTTTGATCTGAGAGATGATCAATAAACAGGAACTGAGTTTTATTGTGTTCATCAATCATGGGTCATTTTGTGGTTATTTGCTGCTTTGACTTTTCTGTTAAATCCAGTTTATATGGGATAAGGAGATTTGAGTTGGCAAAGTTGTATCCTTCCTTTATTACAAACATTGTTTCTCTCAGTTGTCTGTTTCTTGGCTTTTCAACCATTTTCAATTTATGTCTGTTTGACTTTTTATTTTTTTACGCTTGTGTACCGATACATAATGTTGCAAGTGAGAAAAATTTACTTTCATCTAGAAAATAGAGAAGAGTGAGAAAGTGAGAAAAGCTCACATGAGTTTGTTTTGCTCCTTAGTTACACAGATAGTGGTTTATCATTGTCAATATATGAATAATCTTTATCAGAGCTTATGGAAAAACCATAATAGCCATAGCATTATTGCACTGAGAGTTTAATTTGAATTAAAAACAGGTTTCTTCTTGTTCACTATAATGCATTATCCATATAAGTTGTTTTGCAAACAATCAAAGCATATAATTCAGGCCATTTCTCTTCTAAAAAAGCATTTTTTAAAAAAGTCTTCAATAACTTCAGCCAAGATTACTATGAGCAGAAAATAGGAGCTCTTACATAAGAAACTTTATACTTTCATCTCCAAGAAATTAGTATGAAGAATCAGTAAATCTCTAATGGAAAATGTGGTTTCTACAGATATAAGAACAAGGTGAGCATGTACAAAGGTGAGTGGGTGTGTGTGTGTGTGTGTGTGTGTGTGTGTGTGTGTGTGTGTGTGTGTGTGTGTGTGAGAGGGGAGGGGTGAGGTGACAGAGTGTAGTGGTGTTGCTCTCAAACAGGTCAGGTCTGACAAAGTGTTGGGTGGATGATGTGACTTTTGTCCCGTCAATCTAACAACAGTCAGGTAACTCTACACTTCGGTGACATTCAGATGTACACACAAACAGACACACACAGACACACTGCAATAAAGCACACAAAGAGAGAGAAAGTAATATTGCAGGTTTCTTGTGTGTCATCACCTCTCTCTCACGCCTCTAACTGTGATCCCTGTAATTATCTCCTGTTAAAGTGAAAGGGATTCAGTGAGCTGGGAAAGAGAGGAGACATATGCAAGTATGCTACGGTGGGGGGGGGGGGGCACGGCACATTTATAACAAGTTAGTGTCTGTGTTTCTGTTCATGTACCTTCACACCGCCAGGCAACGCTCAACAGGCATGTGCTTGAGACGCATGTCATTTAAGGTAGCTGGTACAATAGATCATTGACAGCTCTATCATTCTCTTAGGTAACAAAATGGAGCATCACATACATGATGAGACAAATGCATTGCCCTGAGTGCTGCAAAATTTAACACATGGATGATTTCCATAAAAAAATAACTTAAATCTGTGTCGAAATACATTTAAGGTCAAATAGTCACGTATCATCTTAAATGGCTCAAAGATGTGGTGAGAAATGTAATCATCTAAACAATTATTGTTCAATTAGCTCAAAGATAAGCATCAAGCTGAGTTTTAAGTGTGTGATATTATATGACATTTGTATTATTTTTCAGTTTCTTTTTTGTATTTTCTCCAAATATGAACTGAAAAAAAAGCAATACATTACAGCTTCATAATAAAAACTGCACATAAGAATATTTCTGAGATTCTGCAGTTTGTATTTCTTGCTTTTGATAATGTGGTTGAAGTTTTTTTTTTCTTTTGGACATGAATGGCCTTTTTATGGTCTCATACTATTCATATTGAATTCCCTCAGTGACTTGAAACAGTTTTTTTATTACAGAGTTTTATACTAAAGAACGTGAGATGTGCCAAAATGCTGATGTACAGAACCACATATACATCTGGTCAAGTTGAACTGATTCTCACAGGACGTTTTTTTTTTTTTTCTTTTTCTTCACAATCTGGGCTTTGTTGGAGTTTGGAGTTGGAGTCTGAATTTACAAGGTTTCTTAAAGGACTCGCACACAGCTGATCCCTAGAGGGCGTTTACAAAACCAGTTTTAGTGTCAGTGGATTTGATCTTCAGCTCTTTGTGTGTCGCTCATGTTGCCCTCTTTCCACTATTTATCCCTCCCTCCTTCACTTGCAGGCTGCAGGACTGTGCAGCATTGTGTCTTTCTCAACTGTCAGGTGTGTAATCAGTAATGTGAAGTTCATGTGAGAAGTATTCAGCTCACTTTCATTGACCTTGGAAGAGGGAGTGTTTTCAACCGTTTTCAACAGTTGACTACCAAGTCACATGGCGTTACCGACAACTGAGACTTGCTTGGTTGCATTGTTTATGGTCATTGTATGTTGTTAACAGAACTGCAAGTTCACTGGCAACTGTGTGTGTGTCTTTTTTTAACATTATTAAAAGAGTTTAAGGCTGGAGTTTGTTCCTCTAAATCAAAGCGCAGTGTTTCCATGGCTAGGAGGATTGAGCCGACTCCAGCGGAGTACCCTCGTCTCAGCAGAGAGTCTGCCTGCTGGTGGGAAAAGCACGGCTGGGTACTTTTCCCAATAAACAAGCTTATGAAAAAAACAAAGCCGAACCAAAGCAGATTATGGATTTCTAAGGGGATAGAGGGCTTTTCTTAGAGGAGCGGTTGTAATCCTCCCTAATGTTCTATAAACAAATGGAATAATAATTCTTTTGGCAAAGGGATGTGGAATAAGGAAAGGGAGGGTTCACTCATACAAAGATGGAGGTATTAAAGTCTTCAAAAAGGATTACACCTAATTACCGATTTCACCAAATGACTGTGGAAAATAGGGCTAGGACTCACACAGAGTCAATGAATATTCACTACACTTGTCCTATATCCATCCATCCATCCATCCATCCATCCTTCTCTTGTCTCCTCTTACCTTCCTCGAAGCCGTCCCTGAAGGAGCCCGATCGGCTCATGGTGCGAGTCTTCTCGTCGAGCGACATGCAAGAGTTTCTTAGGCGGTTGTCGCCATCAAAGGTATCCTGATTGGTCAGGCTGTTGTTACGCATACCGGCGAGGTTGATCTGAGCTGCTGAAGTCGGGCTGGATGCTGTGAAAATAATACAGGAAATTAAAAAATATTTTCTTTATTGATTCATCTGATTGTTTGGTTTATAAGATGTCAGAAAACAGTTTTGAAAAATGGCCAGTGAGGCAAAGTTTCCAAACAAATCATCACATTTTGGAGGAGGAAACTAGAGAATGTGCAGCATTTCATCTGATAAACGACTTAACTGATATTTTACTCTATATTTATCAATTTGGCCAATCATTTTATTACTATAATGATATAACTTCAGTCACATTTTGCTAAGAGATGTTTAATCCACTTAAATGTAGAATAAGACTTATGGTTGATGCAATGAGTTTTAAAACTTGAGTGAATAAACTTGAGCTCAAAACAAATGAATCCCAAGTAAATAAACGTGGAGTGCTGGGTTTTGGTGGTTCATACCAAGCTGTCCAAAGTTGAAGCGGGTGCCAGAGGGGGAGGTGAGGCTGGAGCCGGGGGAGAACGGGGAGTTACCGACTGATTCCTGCAGCCCGCTTGTGGAGTGGGAGCGAAGCCAATCACGGCTCTCCTCGTGACCTCGCAGCTGAGGGGACGGGCCATACCTACAGGAAGTCAAAGAGAAAGTTAGCGATGCAGTGAGGACTCAATAGAGCAGCTACAGTGTGATTTCGGTGCTTTTTATAGAAGATTAATTCTGAATTCAGATTTCTATGATTGTCACAATGAATGGATTTTTTTTTTCTTTTAAGCAGTCAGATTAGTAGCCGGGATCATCAGATGAATCAGAAGCTGAAACAAGGAATTACAACAATGTGAACATAGCCTGAATCTCAGCTGTGAGCAACATAAACTTGAAAAGGGGAAAAAGCAGAAAAGAAGCCAAAGAAAATTTGACCCCCAAAAATCAAGCCAGCTACAATATGACACAGTGACAGCTCTGTACGATGACAAAGTGACATGCTTCCTCACAGAAGCACAACGACAACAACACAGGTGCCAAACATAAACATAAATGTCAAAAGCATTTTTTTAATTTTTTTTTCAAGCGTGAGCACAAGCCTCGAAGAGTGAATGTAGACGTAGAAACAAAAGACAAAACATTTTGGTGAACCAGTGTGTGCAAAAGCGCAACGGCAGGAAGTGAAGTCAGTACCTGAGTCCCTTCTTAGGCAGAGTGTTTCTACCACAGTGTGGCCCGCTGTGGGAGAGAAACACTTCAGATGGGGAAAGCAAAGGAAACAAGGAGGCAAGGGAACATGTGGCTGTATCTCTTAACAACTACCTATTCATATTTTCAACTTGCAACAATGTTTTTCTCATCAATACTACTCATCTACTGCAAAAAACTTCCATCTTGTATGTATTGTTTGTCTTTTTCTGAGTGCTGAAATGTTATTTTCTTCAACTTTTTTGATACCAGAAAATGCTTTTAAGCTCAGTAGACAAAATGTCCTTAAGATGGATATTTTTACAATGTAAATTCAACAAAGAGCATCCTATTCTAGCCTGTTGGGTAAATGTGAACATATAACTCTACCACCAGGTGGCAGTATTTAAACACTCATCACAGGCTACAGCGAACCACTAAACAAAAACAGAGAAGCTGCCAACATCCACACAGACAACCACACATTTACGGTCTCACAAATTTCCATTCATACAGGAGCTCTAGGTCCTAAAAATAACCACAAACTGCCACACAGAGCTACACACTTCCACAGAATAATCACAGGACACAATGAGGTACCACACAGAGCTAGTCTCTGCGGTTGGTTGGTGGTGCTCTCTGTGTGGCAGCAGGTGGTGTTTTTCATAGGAACCTCCACAGCTGTCTCACCAGAAGCCTAACACTGCACACAGGTACATTTACCTGTCCTGTTTCCGAGGTAGCGTGTTTCGGCTGAATATAGGGCTAGCGGAAGGAGAGGAGAGGGGACTGATGGAGACAGGAAGGAAAACGCACAACAGACAAAGAGAAAGAAAGTTTTAGAGAATAAAGTAGATGAAGAAATCCTTTTCAGCACAGAGGTCAACTGCAAGATACTTCAACGACCAAGTTAATAAGGGAGCTGAGTGAGGATGGTGATGTCATAGCCTCAAAGCTTCGTCTCCAGATGCTATAATGTTTCCTCTGAGACATTCCTGTCACATTACACAGTCAACCTGTCAGGGTGGAATCTGCTACAATGACCACAATTACTGCATAATCGACGAGGACGCCATGGGATTTTGTTTTTTTTCTGTTTGAGTGCAGAGAGAATACAAACAAGAAGTAACACCTCGCAGCAACAGATGCTTTTATGCATCATCACAATCCTGGATTCCTTTAAAAGGAATTAATATCAGAAGTGAGAGGCGCTGGACGAAGTGCTTATATCCTTTACTCAAATAAAATTAACAATGTGTACATAAATAAAAGTACATGTATCAGCAAAATGTACCAAAAAGTAATAGTACTTTTAAAGCATTATGTACATTATGTTGTATTATTATTCCTGATGCATGTGCATTAATCTTGTTTCATCTGTAACAAGGGATTATATATGTATATTTTCTATGCCTTTAATAACAGTGACAGTTTAGAAGTGACAGAAAACGAGGGGAGAAAGAGAAAAGGAATGAAATAAGGTCTGGTGCCGGAATCGAACTGCCGGCATCGCGGTAATGTGGCACGCATCTTAACCAGTAGGCTTAACCAGTACACTTTGGGATCCCATTTTTCTAAATGTATCAAGGGTTTTGTATGTTAAATCCTAACCTGCAAAGTAGTAACATGAGCTGGCAAAGTAGAAGTAAACATTGGTCATTATATTACAATGAAGCAGAAGTATTAAAGCAACACTGTGTAACTTCTGAAATATAGCAATATAGCATTCATTCTTTCTTTCATTCATTATAGCATTCAAAAGCAGTTCAACACGCTCAGGGGTTTACAGCCTTACCTGGTATGTATGACCAGTGGCTTATAGTGTCTAATAATGTTAGAAAACTATATAGAAATAACTATGTAGCAAACATTGGTGACCTTTTTCCCTGACTGCATGACTCTTCTCTACTAGCACTATTATTACACTACATTTTTATTGCTACTTGTGGCCACAGAGGCTGCTGCTCAGCAGAAGTTACAAAGAATTGCTTTAATTGGCATAAAATGAAAATATGTGTACTCAAGAAGACTCTGGTTTATTACAAATCGTGTCTTATTTCTCTTTATGTGTTCTCTACCTTAGTGAATACACAGTTATTATTATAGTAATTATATAATATTAAAACTCTGAAAATTAGACCAAAGTTATAATAAACCAGAGTTATACTTAAAGTGATGCACTTGGCTGAACATACTCTTACAACAAGGTGCAAACCGGTGTGAGCATCATTACGAGCCCATCATTATTAAACAAGTCCTGTAAATCCTCCTCATATACCACATGGATGAAGGCAAGATGTAACATTTGAGAACAGATGACAGGTTTTTGGGTTCTTCAGGAAAAGGAAACACATTTTTCTAAAAATAAACACAAAGAAAATCTGAAGGATGTGACTCATGTCTTTCCTGTGTGACCTCACCTTTCGGACATGCCAGTCTTGACGCTGCCGGTACGACCCAGGGCGGACAGGGTGTCCTCCCTGTGGGTCCCATGAACGCCGCCTCCTCCGGCGCTGCTCAGGCTCATGTCGATGGACTCGCTGCTGGTGTGCATGCTGCTTACGGAAGGGTAGCCCATGCTGCCCGCCCCGCCGTGTCCACCCAGCGTGCTTTCCCTGCTCTGGGCGGAGGAGCCACTGAAGGTGGTGCCCCACGTCAGACTGTTGGAGGGTCCGGTGGAGGAGTAGACAGAGCCGGGACTGGAGGCCTGTGGAGGGGCAGAGAAGAAGTTATAGTTTTAAACATCAGAGGTAGCCAATCATTTGACAGCAATTTTAATCATTAATTTATTGGTCAAGTCAAATATAGAATATACTGCTTTTCTCTCTTTTTATATCTTTGGTTTATATCTTTGACTTTTGGTCCAACTAAACAATAAATTTGAAGATGCCATGTGGGGCCATCTGTCTAAACTATCTTCTGACGTCTGAGGAGTGTGTGATTAATAGAAATTAATAAATTAATGAGTAATGAAAACATAAGTCATCATAAGTTACAGTCATCCGATCCCTAGCCAGTTATGTTTTTAATCATATTTGGTCTATATGCTATAAAACAATAGACTGCTTTCTGTTTGTAAAGACATGATTGGTCTACTTGCTACAATGCCCCATGTTTCACCTTGTGATTCATTACCGATCTGATAAAGTGTTATGAATCATGTGAGAACACGACAGAGTGATCGTGACTGAGCATGCTCACAAACATCTTCTCCATTACATTGCAGCATGTAGCCGTCAGTTATTCAAACACTGCTCGTCTGTTCACAGGGAACACGCTCATTAGTAGCTCGAGGAATCTGCTGTGTTTGGTGCATTAGTCAGGTGAGAACAAAATCCTCCTTGTGTCCCCGCCAAAGACGTCATTAACTCTGTAAACACCTCCCAACATCCTCAGCACATATACACTTAATCATCCCTAAGCTAACAGGTAAACATAATTATTTTTAATCCTAAATCCAAACTTAATGCTCTTTCTTGAGAATTGCGCTGAGTTGAGTCACAGCTGACCATAAGCCTTATTGTTTAAGTGTGAAAATGACAGTTGACAGTAGCTCTAAAGTTAAATGTTAAAATAACCCAATATAACAGATAGCTAATTTAGTCAGTTCTGTGGAGCAAAACAGAACAATACATGTATTGTAGTCTGCAGTCTGCAGCCATGCTAGTGAGTCTGTAATTAAGCAGAGAGGTGCTTTGAGCTAAATGCTAACATCAGCAATAACATGCAATACTAACATGGTGATGTTTAACGGGTGTTGGTATTTGCAATAGTTATCATCTTAGCTTAATATGCTAACATTTGCTAGGCAAGGCAGTTTTAATTATATAGCGCATTTCATACACAATAGCAATTCAATGTGCTTTACATAAAACAGAAAAACATGTAATTTGAGAAACATTAAAACATACAATTAAGCCCCCACACTAATAATAAAAACAGAATACAGAAAAATAGAAAGAGAGAAATGCTAGATTCTATGCTAGATTAAATTTATGTTAGATTCTGTCTATGCTAGCTATGCTATTCTATCTATGCTAGATTAAATCTTATATTTAATGCTCTATTCTAGCAGCTAGAATAGAGCATTAAATATAAGATTGCAGCATAAAATAATGATTTGCTTTAAAATCCAAATTTAAGCTAATAAGCATTAAACAAAAAGCAGTCATGAAATAAAGTACTGGACTAATAAAAATGTTGATTTGGTGGTGTTAGAAGAAAAGTTAAAGGGTCATGAAGGTGAGAACGTGAATATGAGGACTAAGTTTAATGGCAGTCCATCCAATACAACTACAGAACCACAATTTTCAGCCTCTTGGTGGCACCTTGAGGCATTAATATTTTTGTCCTAATGGCAATCCACCAAATTGGCCAACTGACAGGCCAGATTTGTGATCCCGAGAGCCACGTCACTCATCTCATACTCAACTGAATCAAATGCAACTTAAAAATACACCCAAAAAAATAAAATGTTTTCCTTCTTTTCACAGTAAGTAGTGGGTGGTGGGCAGTTGAGAATGAGTACAGCTAAAAATAGCAGCGTAACTAATGAATAAGTGGCTGCTCCTGTGACACAGTTCTGACAACAAAACCAGGCTATTTCTTCTGAAGAAATGACATTTCATTTTTAAGATTTATGAGACAAAAAAACCCAGAAGAATAAACAAAACACAAAGATAGTAGTAGTTAACCATCACTCCACATTGTGTATGCTCAAGATTTATCAGATAATTACTGCCACAAAGTATAGTGTATGATTACCACAAAGAAGTCAGTCTTTCTGGAGCTTGTGGATGATCTAAATATCTAAGTTTATGCCTCATTATTTATAGATTTAAGCTGACACAGATGCATTGTCTCCAATCTTGTTCTGCTCACCTGCTCGCTACCCAGCGTTCCCATCCCCGATCCCAGCGCTCTGCCCCCAAACAGGGGGCTGCTGGTCTCGCTATCCACGCCTCCAAGCCCTGCGTCAGGGGACTCCAGCACTGTGGTCACATGATTCATAGTAGCGTGGGGGTTGGAGATAACAGTGGAGTTCTTCATGTTTTCAGCTGTGGTGACTGGAGCCTGTTTGCTGGGCTTCCCACCAAACAACCTGCAATGAATCAAGGAGAGAAAAAAAAAAAAGATGAAGTGGGTCTAAAATACACATAAAAGAGCAGGAATAAAGGGTGAAATCAAATTTACCAGATTGTAATATCATATAATTGAGTCAAACAAAAAGAAGAAAAAGAGACCAAATGTTAAAGATTGGAGGTATTTGAATTTCTCTCACATTTATTACTGTTTACAACTATATGTTGTAGTGCATGTACATAATCATATCTTTTAATACCTAATTGCTGAAATTGCTTGAATTTATCTTCTATATGCAGAATTGTAAAGTGATGCCTGATTTTATGAGACAAAAGGTCAAGTTGTGAGTAATATTCCTTTTCCAGGGATTATTCAATTCAATTCAATTCAATCTTGTTTATATATTGCCAAATGACAACAAAAGTTATCTCAAAGCACTTTGCAAGTAGAGCAGGTCTAGACTGTCCTCTTTAATATGACGACATGACTCTTCATGATGAATATTAACACAATATTTAACAACAAATATAACTATTATACAGTTGTTTAAATAACTAATCAGGCTTAAGGTGAGTTTTACAGAGCTACTTGCACTAACAGGACAAAAACACCACTGTTATTCTTTCTTTCCTCTACATGAAACAAAGTAGGCAGTTGCAGGCCTGCAGCCAGGAAAGGTAGAGTCAGCACTCAGATCTGAGTCAAGGCCAACACACACACACAAAACCACACACACAGAGCGAGAGAGAGACACACACAGACACAGAACTCTCTCCTGGTTCTCTGCTAATCTTGGGTTAGAGTTAAATGGCAGTCTGTGATGACTGGAGCCGTGGTGGGCAATAATAGCAGCACCGAGCCTCTTTGAAGAGTTATCACTCCCTCACATTAATGAGGGCAGAGCGCTGAGGTAAGACTCCCATTACCCCGCACCACACCCTCCCCCCTGCACCACCAAGGCTGAGGCTTGGCAGCTGAGCTCAAGGCCTGCCTTTCACAATGGCCTGATTTAACCTCGCTGAGACTGTGTATGTGTGTGTGTGTGTGCGTGCATGAAAACAAGTCCACACGTGTAATCCTCACTCACCATTGCTTATCATTTACTGAGACTGCATGATTACTGTCTTTTAAAATGCTCTTCTGTAAGTGAGTGTGTGTGCATCTGTGTGTGTGTGCATGTGTGTGTTAGCACTGTATGGGGGTAAATTCAAGCCCGTACAAGAGGGCCCCAGTTAGTTTGGCTCATCCGTTAGCCGTCAGTATGTCGGCAGGATTACTGACAATACAATTGATGTTCTGTGTGTATGAGTGTATGTGTGTGTGTGTGTGTATGAGTGTGTGTATGTGTGTGTGTGTGTGTGTGTGTGTGTGTGTGCTCACCTGCGTAGTGTAGGTGAAGAAACCTGCTGTCTTCCTGTCAGAGGAACAGTCGCTGCTCCTCCACTCTGCATCACAACTCCACTCCTGAGGGTATCAATATCAGAGACACCCTTCTCCCGGTCTGTCTGATTGGCCAGCAGGCCAGCTGAGCCGTTGGCCTTGGTGAGGCTGATTGAGTTTTTCCCGTGTGATGTCACAGAGAGCACAGCAGCCTCAATGCTGCTGGTGGAAGAACGGTTTCCATTGCGTGCGGCTGCTCCTGAGCGACTGGGTCTCGGTAGGCTACGGTACTGAAGGGTTGAGCGGGCACTCGCGGGGAGGAAGCCATCGTCATGGTGACTCAGTGCTGACCCTCCATCCTGCCCACCGGCCTTCAGTCCTCCTGCTAGTGAGCGTGCCCCAGATTTAGGCATCTTCCCCAAGGTGGCTGAGCCACTGGTGATGGTGGCACCACTGGCGGTAACCATGGTTACCATCCCATGGCCCTGCTTCTTGAAGCCAAATGTACTAGTTGGGGTGCGAGATGTGTGTGAGTGCGTCTGGGAGTGGGGGTCCGAGAGAGTGTGCGTGAGGGCGTTTGTGCTTGGTGTGCGGCTGGAGGGGATAGATTGTTTCTTTGCCTCATCGCCGCTGCTGCGTCCCGCGTCTGAGGGTGATCGGTGAACACCGTTAGAACGAGGAGACAGACGTCCTTTTTCTGACACCTTGACATCATCTGTCTTACCTGCAGGATAGACAGCAGGAAGGATATGTTACATAAACTAACACCCAGACCACTGATAGCAGAATTTGAGATAAAGAAGTTACATTTTATTTTTCTAAAGCTTGTAGCATGAACCTTGATTTGTTTTTGATCATAATCCATTTCAGAGTTTATCCTTCAATGAGGTGAAAAGGTCCTGTCTTTTTCCCTATGAAGTACATTAAAAGCAAGCAAACTCTATTCACTGCACTTTCGTAACTGTCTTCTTTCACACCACGCAGCAATGTCATAATCAGATAACAGTTCAGGTGGGATCCCTAGATGATTTCAGTTTCCTGAACTAAGAAGAAACACAATCCTGGAATGAATACTCTCTTCATTGTTTCACAAACTCTTTGGCAGTGTTGCCTCTGTAGAACAGAGTCATAATGCAGTCAATCTGCACTGTACAACTGATCTGTGTCCAAAGACGTTTCACCTACTGATCTGCTGCTCAAAACACTGATGCTGATGTTGCAAGGTGTTACTAAATTATGTGCAAACTCTATTTCTGATTGGGATGTAATTCTACTCATCTGTGTCTGTGTCTCGTGATTTTTTGCATATAATTTGTATTTCATTACAGATGTCAGAAAATAATATAATAATAATAATGTTATGTTATTCATTTATTCTTCATTTTGTAGTTTGTTTTTATTTTTTCATACATGGTCACTAACTAATGTGCAGTCACTAATGCAGACAGATATTGTTACCTGAACTGTGGGTCTTGAGGCCGACGGAGCCGGTGGAGCCTGAGCTACTGGTGCTTTTGGTCCGGGGGGACGTCACCCCAACCTGAGTGGTCATGCCTCTCCTCCAGGAGCCGGTGTGAGACACAGAGGGGGTCTTCCTCCCCGAGCCGCCCTTATCAGACTCATCTGAGATGTCAGAGGGGTTTCGGCGGCTCCACTTGGAGCCCGTCTCCATCCTGACCCCGCTGTCTGACCCGTCTGGCCTCTTCACCTCGTCTCCTGACCAGGCCTGGTGCACCGCTGTGGAGGCCGAATGCTTCTCTGCATCCGTCACAGGCTGAGAACACACACACGCACACACACGCACACATGGTATGTCAGATTTATTACTGCTCAACAGAGCATCTTTTATGTTGCCAAGTGCCCCTAAAGCACTCCCACATTTTATAACTACGATCATGCCAGATAATCCTGCCAGCATCCACCATCATCACCTAGGCAGTTTGTCAGACAGTTGGACTGCTTCGGTGCATTGAGCAAGAAGGATTAGGGTTATCTAAAATGTGAGAGGAACATTTTTGCAGCTGGTTTTGAGAGAGATAGAAGGATTTAACTTGAAGTCAAATCTCGAGTCTGTGAGAGCGAGTTTCAAGTCCAGTCTTCATAAACAAATGCATGTCTAGCTGCAGGTCATTCAGCTCCATTAAAATGACTATGAAATGAATATTTTCCTGTCAAAGCTGTGTTAACTGAGTTTTTACATAGTTAAGACCGAATCTTTATAAAAAGGAACATGACTAACAATTACGTATTCAAGCTGTGCATCTGTGCAAGGCCTGGCTGATGCTGTGTTGTTTTTTAAACAGTGGGAGACTGTGAGACTTACTGTACATAGCTTTAAAGTCTCATGTAAAGTCAAGTCGTAAGGGAAGTCCGTCCTGCGCAGAATTTCTTTCAACTTTAAGTTTGCCATAGCCTTTATTTAACTAACACAGTAAATTACAGCTGTTGGAGCAATGACAGATGCTTTTAAGTTGCTTCTGCAGTTGCCAAGGCAACACTACAAAAATGCAGCGGGCTGCGACTCACAGACCTTTGAAAACACACAGTCCGGCCAATGTGTGTTATTACCAGAGGAAAGATGAGGCAGACGGTATTAACCAGCAGTGTGTCAGAGCTGCAGAGAGAAAAAGGCTCCTTTGTGCCCTCCTTTGTTTTTTCTTCAGCACCTCGACCTCCGCAGCAATAACAGATGAGTGTCACATTGTGACTTGCTCCACTTCAGCTCCAATATAGTGTCTGTCTGTGTGTGTGTGTGTGTGTGTGTGTGTGTGTGTGTGTGTGTGTGTGTGTGTGTGTGTGATGTACATGTGAGTCAAATGACAATATTATTGTCTCACCGGTCACTTTTCTGAACTATAGTGGCTCTTAATCAGTGTTTAATGATTTTAGGTTAATGTCAACATCAGCTTCAGCTTTGTGAGTTCACGGCTGTGCTCACTAATGTATGTAGTCTCACATTCTCCTCTGAATGCAGAAGAATGCTGGGACAGACTGTGTTTGGGAAATGAGCCAAGTGGAGGGAACGCGACGCATAATACTGTAGGAGGAATACTGCTACATCAGTTGACCATTGTCCATGTCTAATTTACATTTTCTCTCCCACTGTTTCACAATGCCATGTCAAATTTGAATATTTTTTTTAAATGTATTTTAAAGAAATTCACAGACCTAAATTGAGGTTACATGTCGTGACAAAACTGCTGGTAGAAAACTGACTTTTCCCTTTTTTTTGAAAACATGGTGAATGTTTTTGCATTTTAATAAAATGTTCATGAATGAGGAAAGCGAAGCCTAAACATTTATATAAAATGTGTCACAGTTTCATTCAAATTGTCTGTTTTTATGAAGACTATTAAGATGGTTCCACTTAGAAAAATAAGCTAAAAATGTTTTTAAAAAGTCATGAATGTGACAATATGTGTTGTTCTTGTGAGGGATATATTGTGTCATGTGCGTGTACCTTAACATCTGTAAAATGCTTATGGACATCTGTACAATGACTTTTGTTAACTTAGGAAAGACACATGGTAGTAGAATTGACTGTGTCTAATTTGTTAGGAAGTCAGCAGTGTTAAATGGTTGGTTTACATGCTTCATTCCCTTCTTCACAGTTCTACAAGGAGTTACAGTATAAAAGGGTTAGAGGAGAGAATTACCATTTCATGGAGAGAATGACCATTGGTTCATGTGAGTGTTGAGTGAGTAGCCGGAAGCAGATTGTTATATTGCAGCTCTGATATCAAAACTCTCAACTAAACTAAACAATAAATCATCATGTGTGGCTTCTTTTGAATGAGGAAAGTGACCAGTGATATCTGTGCTGACTGTGTGCACATAGAGGAGATGAGTTTCTGTTGAGTTTGTGTCCATTCATTAAACACCAATGCTTTTGAATTCCTTATCTAATCTATTTAGGTTTAACTTTTAAGTGGGAAAAAGTAATATAAACCACAATATTTAAGAAACTAAACCTGAAACACTCAAAGACTAACTAACTAAAAAACAAGGTTAAGGTTAATTGCATTTCAGTAATTTCAAAAGAGGAAAACATAACTGATAACTATTTCATTATAAGGTGGAACTGGATGCAAAATGCAGCATGATGTCATGATTTCCTACAAATAAAAGTCTGTCATTATTCTTTATTATATGTGTTTTTGTGTGTGTGTGTGTGTGTGTGTGTGTGTGTGTGTGTGTGTGTGTGTGTGTGTGTGTGATGTTACCTGTGTGTTGAGGCCCTTGCGCTGTGCTGCTGGCGTGTTGGCGTAGGAGGAGATGGAGGAGCTGGTGTTGATGTCATCTGTGTCGATGTTGTCGCTGATGCCGCTGCTCACAGAGCTGCTGTCATCCCAGCTGGATATACGTACAAAGACGCACACACACACAGACACACACACAGAGCAGAGGACAGAGAGGCTCACTTTAAAAGTCTGTACACAATAAATCTTCCAGAGCGGAGCGGATGAGAGAGTTCAAGTCAGCTATTCAGGAACATGTGTCATTATTCTTCATGCGCACTGGAGGCACAGCAGCAGTGAGCTGTGATGCTTCTTGTATTATGAACACAAGAGTCCTCTGCATCAGTCACCACTGATTATATAATACTTATTTTTATGATGAATATATAAGAGAAATAAATCTATCAACTTGTATGTTCCAAAATTGCATGTTTGAAAAGAAAATGGACCCGATGTCTCGGACTGCCTGGTGCTGATTTCCACTTCCTTTCTTCTCTACCCTAAGTGACTTCCAGCTTGGGTACACACACACACATACACAAACAGGCTGAATGGGCTTGTCTATCATAAGAACAAAGGCTCACTGGAGGGGTGACATCATGGTGTGTTTGTGTGTGTGTGACTTATTCACACAGACCCATCTGAACAGAGCAAACATCCCGGGAGTTAATGCTCGATATATTTATCTGTTTGGTAATGTGTGTGTATGTCTAAACGTGCGTGTGCGCACATGTGTGTGTGTTTGTTTTTGTGTGTGTGTGTATATCTGCTGGGAGCCTCTGGGGGGGACAGGAAGCTTGGCCAGTTGGCAAACATCACTCTGAAAGGACCAGAGGGGGGCTGATGGTGATGGTCAGTGCTGGGTTGGCTGCACCGGAGAACAGACACGCACAAACACACACGCAAACACACACATACACACACATACACACACGCACATACACATGTAGAAATGGTGCATTGAAGCTATTTGTATTTCTGCAGTTGTCAAGAGACCATTTAGTTAAGAGTAATGATACATACAAACTAGCGTGAAAGTCTCACACACACACACACACACACACACACACACACACACACACACACACACACAGACACACACACACACACACACACACACAGACACAGTCTCTTTCTTATCATTCCTCTTTCCTTTCTGGCATTTAACAAATCATTTTCATATTGCTTGTTTTATCTGACCAACCGTCCACAAACAAGAGATTCACTTTAAAATGTTACATTTTTGAGCCTCTGTTAGAAAAGCTGCACATTTTCATGTTTTGGTGGTTTGAACTAGAAAACTCAACTAATCAACTAATCAACCAATTAATGAATCATTACATAATGAATATAAGCACAAACATATCACCATGAGGGCTGGATATAATTTGAAATTTATGATACCAGTGTAAATACAAGACCTGATGAAAGCAATACTTATTCACCCTCAGTTTGAGTTATATGAACATGCTCTTCTGTAAAATCTGTTTTATTTCACAAACTCCTCAATGCAGCAGTGTTAAGTGTTGTCTGAATACAAGCAGCAAAACAAGAACTTTGTTTTTTCTTTTCTATAAATCAGTAAATATCTGAAGTAAATACAGCTCATCTTGGAACTTTTTGATATTTGATGCTTCCACACAGTGCACTCCACCTGCAAAAAAGTGAGCCTTTAACACACTGAGCCCTAAATATCAGCTCCTGTTTTGTCTTTGATCATTCCAGCTTTGATTTTTCAAACAAAGTACCAAACCAATGCAGTACTCTTCAGCAGCCAACTCTTTCCCACCAGCTCATGAACGCGGCATTATAATTATGGCTTAAAAAATCTAAACAAAACAAAGAATGTTCAATGGCAGAAATCCCAGATTCAGATCACCACCAAAAATCTAATCGACTGGTCCTTGGCACGGTCCGTCAGCCAGATTTTGGAGCCAAGCACTGTGCGTTTCTTGCTTTTTGAGACACCTTGCAGAGAAAGAGTGAAAACATAACTTCCAGCTGGACTCTCCCCTGCAGAATAAATCAAACAGCAGCAGAGCGCAGATTCACAGAGTGGAGTTTTAGTGTTGAAAGCATCCATGGTGCAGATGGCCAGAGAGGTGCTGAGGGGTGACCACAGCCTTCTCAACTGGTTCACACAGCCACAGGGGAAAGTCCCACACAGGCACACACACACATACAGGCACAAAGGCACTGAAGAAAATGAAGATATGTGGACAGACATGAAAAAGCAACTCACAATTATCTCAGCACTTCCTGAATGCGGATGAAATCATAGTCATCATTACTAGAAGGACAGAAGTTTCCTTTACACACTTGCACACACGCACACACACACTTATGCATCTACCTGGTCAGGGTGCCTGGGTTGCCGTGGGAACCAGAGCGCTGCGGGAAAATGCCAAGCTGGACAGAGAGCTTCATGACTCCATGCCGCTGAGAGAGTTCACACAGCTAAACCTCTCCCCGCTCCCTCTCTGTCTGTCTGACTCTCTCTCTCTCTCTTTCTCTCTGAGCTTTCTCAGTGTCTCCCGCCCTCTCTCTCCCTCTCTCTCTCTCTCTCTCTCTCTCTCTCTCGTCTTGGCTGCGTTCCTAGATTGAGCTTCTTTGTCACTCGTTGCACTGATGCTTCATCCCTCGGGCACTGTTCGTCTCTCTCTCTGGACTAACAGAGAGGGAGAGAGACTGTGGGGAGAAAAGAGAAAGACCTGCCCTGCTGCTGGTAACATGAGCCTCCCCCGGGACTGTTAACCACTTCAGTGCTGCAGCCGCGCCACTTATAGAGCAAACTCCAACACACACAAAACACACCCCGAGCCCTAAATAAGCCACTTCAGCCTAACAAGAGTCAGACGGCAACACAAGTCAAAGCCTCATGATCACAGGCAAACTCTCCGAAACTGAAGGACAATCCTCATCCCGCTGGTTGCTTTGCTGTGTGTTTCCCAGCTATGGTTTATGTGTATCCTATGTGACCGTATGCCTGTGTGTGTCAGTGTGTGCAAGACTGCAATTTCCCAGACAGATCCACCCTGACTAGTTGACAAGCCAGTGCTAATTAGAGATCAGGCCAAGCGGCATGGCCCAGCCCACAGCCTCCCGCTGGCAAAAGCAACCCGCCAGTTAACAACCACTGAGCCCTTTACGGCCAATCAGAGGAGACGGAGACATTAACCGCGAGCTGCCCCCGGGAGGAAGTGGTGCCAAACGTAGGACGAAGATCATCTAATAGATCATCACACTCTCTTCCTTCTCTTCCCCTGAACTGAAAGGAGCCGGTCAACCAAAATCATAAAAAACACACTTTTTTTCTTCACTGTGACACTATCAAGCCATGTAGATCATTTGGGGATTTTGAGATGAGTTAATTTTGTTTGTGGTGGTAAAAGCATTACAAAAAATGACATTTAAATTAATTTTAGGTTTGGGTTTATTGAAAACTCCATTTTTGCAAAGGTAATTTTACTTTCAATGATGAGGACAGGAGTCTAAAGCTGCAATGATTTGTCGATTAATTGATTAGTTGCTACTATTATGATAATTGATTAATCATTTTGAGTCAATCTTTAAGGATAAAATGTCCAGCTTCTCATATGTGAATATTCTCTGGTTTATTTTGTCCTCTTTGATAGTAAACTAAATATATTTGGGTTGTGGACTGTTTGTCGGGACAAAAGAAGACATTTGAGGATCTCACCTTGGCTTTAAGAAACCATGATCAACATTTTTCACTATTTTCTGACATTTTACGGACCAAACAACAAATTGATTAATCGAGAAAATAACTGACAGATTAATTGCTAATGAAAATATTTGTTTGTTACAGACCTACAGGAATTTATTGTCTGAAATGAAGAAATAACACGACGCAAGGACTAATCATAGACAAAACATCAGTCAAATGTTTTTAGAGATGTCCTCAAGACAAAAGTGAACATAGAAAGTGAGTCTATACATGAAAAACATGTGTGCTCTGTCTAATAACCATTGCTTTGCCTTTAACTTAAAGCTCAAAGGATTTAACCCATCCTTAATTAAAGAAGGCAACTTTTTCCATTCCATCGTCCCAGAATACAGAAAAGTCCTCTTATCCATTTTTGGTGACCTGACCCTTTAAAAAAAAAGCTGGAGTGTGCATTTAAAACTGTGTAAGCAAGCTTGTCATTCACCAGGATGACAGAAGACTTCACTCTTACATTTTAAAGAGTCTAAAAGGCCAATAAACGAGTCACAGAGGACAGTAGAGGAGGAGGAAAAAGTGACCCGAATCAAGACATTCCAGAGAGGAACCTCGTCTCTCGCCGGGTCCTTTTAGAGAGCTTTCGGCTTTCCCTAAGGGGTCAGAGTTCATAGGCCAAACCTTAAAGAGAAGAGCAGAGTCGGGGGAGGCAAGGGGACCAATGAAAAAAAAGGGCTCTCTTATGGGTCAGCCAATAAGATTGTATAAAGTGTCCTGAGAAAAAGGCCGTGGTTGTGTTTGTTTAACTTTTCTTGTGTGTGTCCCTCGGGAGTGCGGTCAGTTGGTCTGTCGGTTGGCGCTGCAGCACTGTAACCCCCCTCCTGAAAAAGAAAAACCCCATCCGACCGTTCGACTTTGGCACATGCACACAGGATCTGTGCCGCAGAAATATACACACAGACATGTGGCCACAACAGAGCTGTGAAGCAGAAGTAAGGGGATTTCCTGTGTTTGAGGGGCGACTACTGGTCCTCACACTGCAGCTGGATCATATAACCCCAAAATCTCTGTCTCCATACACACAGACAGACAGACAGACTGTGACTTACAGCCCTCAGGGTTGGGGGTGAGGACAAAGGTGACATCATGGACACGTTGACAGGTGAAGTCTATGTACTTTGTGCAGATACGACATCAGGACTGAGGAGCGAGTGTCGTGACTTCAGGCACAACATATCAGCACCATCAGAAACATGCAAATCACTGTATTTATTCCAATCAGGAAATATGATTTGCATACTGACACAATAGCATGAAAAACATGTTTTTCCTCATAGGCCTGGGTCACGGTACCATGTCATCAACTCTTAATGGAATCATATCTTCATAATTGGTGCTGGATACCATTTGAATTTTACAGATATCAAATGATACCAGACACGAAATCCTATATCATATGTTTTATAAGTATAAATATTTAAGCAGTTGTACAAGTACTTTGCCTAATCCACAGTCCAAAATTTGACAAATTTTGTCATCAACCAGGAACTATCTGATCAAAGAAAGTATGTAGAAACAGATGTGCACAGATGTTTAATGCCATTTTTCGATTCTCTGCTACAGACTTTTACAGAGTTTTAAGTATTGAGGTTTGCTGGCATGTGATCATATCATGTTGTAAACACTGGGCTGGCTTGCCTCAACGGAGCTGAAAGTCTAAGGACATATGCCAGAAGAAGAATATCATGTTGTCATTTCATAACATTGTGTTGTCCAAAAAAAAGGTTTATGAACAGGTTCCAATTAAAAATGAACAAAATTAGTCTTTTGTTTTTCATATTACATAATTCTGCTGTAAAATGCTGTATTTTTATTTCAAAAAGACATATGGTTCACTCACTTCATAACAGCACATATCTCTTGTAGTGCTAGCTTCCAGCAGAACATATAGCCATTAAAACATGCTGCACATTAACAACCCTGTTTAGTGTGAAAACCTGAATGTCACATGCTCGGACAAGCACAAAAATTCACATGCAAATTAGACTAAGTTGTAAGTTGCAACCTGTAGGTTGTTTTGCCAGTTTTATGGCTCCACAGATAGACGTAAAGATTCCTCATATCGGTATATGTGCGTGCAGCTGCTCTTCCCCTCAGGCTTCACAAAAATGTATTTCACAGTTTGAAGGTTTTAATAGAGGCAAGCTCCTGGCTATTTAGATATGAAGTATGATATGATCACATTATACCTTTATTACATGTGCTGAGCTAATTAAATGTAATGATGTTGATATTCCAGGAAAGGGCTACAAATCTACACTACAGCAGCAGAGTTATCATTCCTTTCCTTAAAAAAAGGCTATATATATTTTAAATCAAAATGACTTTACCAATTTGTTACATTCTGTTAGACAGACAACAGACACGAGTTAATGGATAGTGAGATGGTTAAACAGGCAGTGAAGGAACCCGACACATTCCGGGCCGGAGCCCAGGAGTCGTGTGGTACGAAAATGACACAGCTGTCCCTGAACTGACGAGAAATGACAGGACTGGACTGGACAACACACTGAGGAATGTCTCTCTCTCTCTCTGCCTCTCTCTCTCCCATGTCTGGTCCTATTGTCTCCTGCTTTGGGAAAACATTTGCTATCTGCACTCAGAGAATTTATCAAAGCAGTTAGATCCCTCTGGCTGCCTCTCTTACACACAGATTTCCTTTGACTCGTCTCTTTCTCCCTCTGTTTGATGTGTAAATACACACTCCCTTATATCCGACCGACTGACCCGGATCCACAGTAAAAACACACCAAACTCTTCACACATGTGACACGCATCGCCGAACACACGCACACGACTTCACCACGCTGCATCAAGTGGAATTTAAATGGCCGCTGAGACAAACATAGGGAATTTCACACGTGTGTGGAGACAAACTACTTAAATACACAGTGCATACAAACCAACTTATTGACACCTCAATGCTAGAATGTAACACAAGGCTATACTGCCTGCTTCTACACCTGTGCTCCATAACAATTGCGGGACCCCTGAGGGTCAAATAATAAATACTTAGCAGTTATTCAATATAACATAAAAGCAAAAGTTTTCCCGAAAGTGTCCTTTTATGCTCATCTGGTTTGAAATCTGCTTTAAAAGTGTCTCCAGATGACAGATGATGATCCACTTTTAGGAAATAAAACATTTTCAGGAGTTTCCTCTTTTAATGTTGAGCCATTTTCCTCTGCTCTGTTTTTCCACACATTGTTTTTGTTTGTTTCTTCTCTCTCTCTGAACTTAATTAACAGTTCAAAAATGTCCATTACATAAAAGTTTATTATTGTCGGTGGTTAGGTGGATCCAGTATTTTTAGAAAAAGAAAAAAACGTAGTTAACTCTTCTATATCATTAATGATACAATAACTGCCTATTAATAATGGAAAACTCCTGACAGTTATTATTAGACAGTTATTACTATCATTATTGACCTCTTTATTAACCCCAAAACACATTTGTGGGAATGTGAGTAAATTGATGCACACGACTAGTTTCCACTAGTTGGAAAAAAAAGTGGTTAACAGGTTAAAATCATCTATTAAAAATCAAGAAATGTTCCAATGTGAGTGATCCCATTTGGGACGCATGGGGACAAAATTCTAGCAATATGTTAGTCTGCAGGCTGTTAAGAGTCCGTTGCATAAAACCTCTTGCAGACTTCTGTCCCCGAGCTTTTCCTGCAGCTCACATGGTGAAACGTGGATAATCAACTTTATCCTGTTACTTTAAAGCTGCAACCTGCACGAACCTGCTGACTCCCTTGACTTACCACCCGCACCCAACCTCACGGAAAATATCCGTCAGGGCAGATTAAAACTTACCCTGTGCTGAGTGCTCCACAAACCACTCACTGTAGATGAATTTAAGTCCAACATGTTCTGCTCTTTTGCTCTACTTTCTCCATCTACTGTTTCCTCCTGGCTTGCCTGGTTCAGATTCCAGACTGGACCAGAGACGTGGGACCGAGCCTCTGACCTCTGTGTTTCGCTTCAAAAAACTGCTGGCGTGGTGGCTCAGTTGGCTCAGGCTCATATACTTTGCAATCAAGACGTCCCTGCTTTTGAATCTGGTCTGCAGACTTTGTCACATATGAAGCTCTTTCTCTCTCTTCTTCTCTCAACAAACCGGGACAAAAATGCCTGTAAACAAGCTCAAACTAAATAAAAAGGACAAAGATCAAGAGAGGATTGATGCTAGAGCTGCAACAAGCACAATGTGTGTGTGAGAAAAAGCCTTATTTACCTGAATGAGAGCCACACCCTCATCTCTGTGTGTGTATGTGTGTGTGTTTGTGTGTGTCCTGGGGCTAAGCAGGGGTGCTTGTTAAAAGCCCCAGAGAGTGGGAAGATGGTCTGCTGATTCAGTATCTATGGCAACCAAAACATCATCCCTCTTAGGATTCAGTCTTTGTTTCTATCTTCTCATTAAAAAAAAGAAGCTCTAAATCTTTCTCCATCCTTTCTCTCTCCTTTTCTTTCTATGTAAATGAAGACCCTCGACCCTCTTTAACACCATCTCCTCCTACATGCAATCAGGCAGCACATTCCCTGTTGTGCTGGAGAATTTCTTTAAACAAAACCTTTAGGATTATTCAGTGACAACCAGCAGTGCTACTTGGTGAACCTCTGTCAGATTTTCTTCTAAAAGTTGTACATTATTTCATTTAAATGTGTTGTTAGAAGCTTTCAATGTGTGGGAAAAGCTCTACCAATTAGCAAACATGCTAACTGTCAGTTGTAACAAACTTAGCTATGTTGCTGATGGAGGAATACATTTACACAGTTTGTTTAACCACTGATCCCCTGACTCTTACAGTAACTCTATGCATTCCTCATTTGTGGAGCATTTTATTCTATGATAGAGGCTGCTTAAAGAAAGATTGATGGTGCAGCTAATAAGCTATGACATATCCCTCCATTTTGGACTCCCCCCCCCCCCCCCCTCCCTCTCTGTTCCTTCAAAGACCAGCACTGTCAAAACCGCTCGTTGTTGCACAGATTTACATGTTAAAGTTCACCAAAGTTGAACCCAAAATGAAAAATTTGGGCAGATTTATTCCAACCACCACATTTATCCTTTTCAAAATAGTGGTGTGTCCAGCAAGCTGCACTAATAAATGGAAAATTACACTTGTTGTTGATTTGTGTCAGCACTGGCTAAATTTTTTCACTTAAAAAAGGTTAAAAAGTACCCACTAAGAGACTCAATGCAGTGTATGTGGAACCGTGTTCTGCAGCAGCTGGAGTATGTGGGTGTTTAGGAGCATGATTAACTTGGGAACATATTTGACCTGACAGCCTGTATTGAACGTCCACATCTTGGAGAGGACTGTGGGTCATACTGCCTCAGACTGCTCTCAGACGCCTCGCCAGTCTGGCTTCACACACACACACACACACACACACACACACACACACACACACACACACAGACACACACACAGACACACACACACACACACACACACACACACACACACACACACACACACACACACACACACACACACACACACCTCTGGGACGCAGCAGCAGAACGCTCCTTTCAGCACGACCATGGCCGGGAGGCATTTACAGCATTTAGTATGCTGGGGGAGTCAAAGGCGATGTGAGAGTCTGGATATCTGCAGAAAAGTATTCGGTTGCATAAAGTGTTTTGTGAGTATAAGTGAGTGAGAGCAGTAGATAAGGAGAGAGAGCAGACAAAGGAGAGGAGTGGCTGTTCGTATCTCAGACCAAATGTTCCAACATACTCTGAACTGAACGTGAGGTTGATAAATATATTTTTAAAAATCTTTCCGTTTCATGAAAAGACCAAAATTTGAGGTAACTTGCGTCAATCTATAATGACTTACAGACGTCACTGCAATTTATTTTCTTATCACCTGCTGCTTTTAAACAGCAGTGTTTGCAAAGTTAAGTTTCTTACTTTTTGCTTTGACCTGAACATACAGTTTGTGACTCACTGATGCTCAACTAGTGCAAAACAATGGGCTGATCCCCTTTCCACAAGGATGAATTAGTTTAATATAGATGGATTATCATAGTCTGTTATCAACACAATACCTTCTTTTTTTTGGCTATAACTCAAGTTGAAGATGACTAGCCTGCAGTGAATGCGAGCAAATGGAAACCTACTGGACGTTTAAGCCCTGAAACTGTTACAAAATCCTACATCATCTCTAGTTCATCCACAAAATGAAAATATATTACAATGCTGATGTGACTGCACCCTTCAAAATAAGCCATACTAAGCAGTCTGAGGTATGAGGTTGATTCAATTTTCTCATTTAACAATGACAATGAGTGTTGAGGTTATGTACAGTCTCATGTTTTTTGTAGTCTCGTTGCCTCAGGGCAGCACTTAGTTGAAAAATGGGTCATGTTGACAAAACTAAGATAATGAGTAGTATAACGTGTCACTTCTTTCCTGCTGTGTAATAATAAGTCATCTAATTACTTTGTTAATCATTTAATCAGTAATTTCTTACTATGTTCAAGTACTTTGTCTGAGATTGGTCGGGAATACTAAACTACATCATTTTATAACAGTTTCTTAATTGTAGCAAAAATGAATCAGCAGGAAAAAAAGAATATGTAATCTAGCTGAAAACAATAAGGTCAGTTTATAAGTTAGCATATAAACTTTTATGAAAGCACAGTTTCACCAAATCCAATCCAATCTGAACATTTTCCTGCAACAAAATGCGTAATCATTAGAGAAAAAAAAACACTTTCTGGGAACCATAGATAGTTTGGGTAAGTTCTTCCTTTGCCATGGTGCCAGTGATCCTGGTAACCCAACACTGACTCACCCTGCTCCCCTCTGCCATCATTAACCAAACACTCTTGGCATTCCAGACTGGAGCCACTGCCCAACGTACCACACACACACCAGACTGGGACACACACACACTCACACACACACACACACACACAAAGCTGATCAGGGCTACTGTTGGAGAGAAGTCTTGAAATAGCAGCTGATCAATCCTGACAGGTTGTCGCTATTTCTAAGCAGGACAAGACCAACCAAGAGCAGGGTACAAGTGCAATTGTAGGGTGGGTGGGGGCTGGTGTAAAGGGGTGGGGGTCGGGGGGAGGGGAGGGGGTAAAAGTGCACATGAAGCTGTGTGTCTATGATTATCATACAAATAGACTCCTGGTTCTACAGGGAACAGGATCGCTGGTTCATGAAACGGCAGGAAAAGAGGGAGGGGAGAGGGAGGGGAAGGAGGGGAGGGGGGGACCCATACAGCGATTATTATTACAGCGAAAGCCTGGGGCCAAACCACAACATTCACTCTGCTGAACAAGGGGAGCAGGTGGAGGTAGGGCTTTGGAGAGGGCAGACCGAAAGACAGACAGACAGGTAGAAGGGAGGGGAGAGACAGGTGGAGAGCCAGGTGTTGTTGGTTGCTTATAGGAGAGAGTTGAGAGAGGAGAGTGAACCTCTCTCTCTCTCTCTCTTCCTCCACCTGAGGCCAACAGGGAACTTGGTCAAGTCCAGACAGGAGGAGAGGGTAACATACTGAGGGATTGGGGCATGTGTGTGTGTGTGTTATAAGTGAGTGCGCCTGTAAATGTGTGTGTATGTTCATGAGGTATATTTATATATGGTCTAAACAACTTCAGTTCTGTTGCAGGTGGGATTTCAGCCCACCTGAGAGAGAGAGAGAAAGAGAAAGAGAAAGAGAGAGAAGTAAGTGCAGACAGACTGTACTTCAGACAATGAACCCTTATCAAAGAATGATTGAAGCATTATCAACACCTGTCATACGTACAGTTAAACAGTCATTCTACTCTATGCGGGTAGACAAAATAATGTGAACATGTATAGAAGACAATGTAAGCACTAAATGAGGAATTGACTCTAAAGGATACGGCTGGCCATTTTCTATATTTTTCTTATTGTCAACGAATCTCTTGAATTACTTGCACATGCTCCAAATTGCTGCGGCTTGCATCACCAATGAACTTTAAAGTAATTTAGAACTGTCTGAATAGGTTTATTATTCATGTCCATTGAGCCATGTGTGTGTAATAATCTACAGGAGCTCTGGAGGCCAAGATGGTAAATATCAAAAGAATGAAATGCGTCAACACAGGTGAAGGGAAAAATATGCATTGCCACATCATTTTAAACCAATATCAGTCTTTGGATACACACACACACACACAGCAGGAATTGGCTTCAAACAAGCTGCAAGTCTTGTAAATGACAGCTGAGACATTTACTCTGGCAACCGAAGCAGTTGGAGTAATTAAAAACTTGTAATGCAAAGTCTCTGCCTTGAAGCTACATTGTCTATTGTGGAAGTTGAAAATGGGAGGAAACAAAGACTGCTTAAAGCTTTTTAGGGAGCAGTTCAATGTGTTAAAAAGCTGCAGCTGTGAAAGGGGGACAGTTTTTTTTTTTCGACCACAGGTAACAAAGATTGAAATTCGATCCGGAAATGCTAGATAGATTACTTTATCACACCACAAAAAAATACAAAAGTTTCTTATGTAGCGTAATATGAGAAGAGATTTTACAGCTCTGTGACGTTATCACAGCAGCCATCATTTTATCTTCTACCTCAACAAAGAGGAGGTAAACACTTCCCATTAAAAGTTATACACCAGGATGTGGGTTTAAATGTATATGATTGGTTGACACAGTTTGTTGCCATGATGACGTTGCATTGTGGTTCACTTGGTGTTTTTTTGGCATAGCATCAGTGAAATAAATTAGGTTTCTACATGTGGTATAACATCTGAATACATACTTAAAAGGCTTGTGGTTAAAGGTTTAGCGTCACAAAAGGCAAAAAGAAGCAAGTTTATTTAAGCAGCATCTTTTGAAAGAGCAGAGAAATCCAAAGCGCTTCACAAAAAGGGAATTAAATCTACAATTAAAATATAAAGAGAAGGGCAATGGACGGTATTAAGAGTGAGTGATAGCAGCTTAAGAGTTTTAAAAGGCACCTGCTGATAGGAAGTGTATCTGTCAAGTGGAACGCGCTAATTACACAAAAGGACATGACACGATGCCAACAGAACAGCAGATGAGAAGGTTAACAAGACAAACCTGACAATCCTGTCATTGGGATATATCAGCATGTAACCACTGCTCCTCTTTAACAATACAGTGTCCGCCTTTAGCATATACTGTGTGTGTGTCGTCAAGGATGTTTCAGGACATTAACATCAATCACCTTTTCTTTTTTTTTTTTGGTTGCACCTACAACTCAGACTCAGAAGTCTCATTAGAGCACTTTGAGTGGTCAAAAGACTATAAGAAGCACTATATACTACTATACTGAACTGAAATCAGCCTCAACTGTGAACATTTTTAAATCCAGTTTAAAAACACTTCTCTTCTCCTGAGCTTATGATTGAGCTCTTTTTTAAAGCACTTTACATTTGAATCTTTCATTTGCACTCTATGTCCTTTTAATGATTTTAAAGCTAATTATTATTTTATGCTGCAATCTTATATTTAATGCTCTATTCTAGCATCTTTATTTCTCTCTTTCTTTTTTTCTGTACTTTGTTTTTATTATTAGTGTGGGGGGTGGGGGGTTAACTGTATTTTGCATACAGATTGCATGTTTTTCTGTTTTATGTAAATAAAATCTATATCTATAATCTATATAAATAAAACTGCCTTGTCTTGCCTATATAAGTAGGTTACAGTTTTATAATTTAGCTTTGATTTATAAATAGCTTTGATTTAGATTTGTTAGTTGTCTCATGTTGAAGCTAATTAGCATTAAGCTGACATGGCTAACCTGTGCAACAACAGTGCTTGTCATTGTATGAAGATTACATGTGATCTGGTGTTTGAGTCGGTGTCTCAGTTTGAAGCAAGCAAACAAAACTGAAGACCAAATAAAGATATTATGTTTATCTGTAATGGATTTTTTCCCCCCATATTCAACATGAATGTTCTCTGAAGGCAGAAAATAAACCCTGATAGTGTCTATATATATAAAAACTGTGTGCAGACAACAGGAGGACAAAGAGGATAGGAGAAAGCAAAAATGTCCTAACAACTGTACGATCCCTCAACCACCCTGCCCCCTCATTATGCTGATTTATATACCTTTTCATGTGAAAGGATCAGTCATCTGCCCTCACACTGAGTGATTTGTGTGGCGCTCTTTCCCTTTCCTCTTTGTGCCACATTCTCATTTGGGAAAGAGAAATGATATCTTCAACGCCTCAGCAAGAAGGACGGGGGAGGATGGAGTGTGTGTGTGTGGGGGGGGGGGGTGAGGGTGGGGGGTCTCTCTCTCTCTCGCTCTCTAACACTCATCGCTACAGCAGTTTCACACCACAAAGACCTCTCCTTTGTCTGCTTTAACAAAGAGAATTCAAATCAGAAGACGGTCCGTTATAGATTGCTTCCTCTTTCTCCAGCAGCAGAGATAAATGACAGGGATAAGCATGCTAATACACACACACGCGCACACACACACACACACACACACACACACACACAGTTTCTGTCCCTATTGTCTCTGTCCATTTGCTCAGCCTCGCAGGTCTTGTTGTCCCATGACTCAGTGACCCCTCTGTTGGCTTTATCTGCTGCTTTACATACTTTTGACAGTTAGTAAAACTAGTTTTTCCACATTCAACAGGCGCTGCATATCTACAGCATTCAGTATTAGCTGTCACACCATTCACCGGATCAGCTGATGAGATGATGTGTACTTTCTTTGGAGTGGTTTCGTATTATCTGAACGAGCCCTTTACACCTCGTGATTTTCAAACTGCATCCTTTACGCTCCTCGTTAGTCCAGGTTTGGTCTGATCTGGAGGGTTTTTTAGCGTGAAGGCTTAAAGGTTTTTTTTTTTTTGAACACTCCTCCCCGTGAACCCCGACCCTTTGAAGCTCTCGACCTCCTCGTTCAAGGGGTCAGCAGGCTTTTGCCCCAATGCTACGGTAACACCCGACACCTTTCCCCCAACCCCCTACATCCCCCATTAGCTCAGAGAGGCTTGACCGCATCATAACAGAGGACATAAAAAGGCATTTAAAACCATAGCAGGTCACACACACCCAGTGAGCAAATACCAAGCACACACACACAAACACACACACACACACACACACACACACACACACACACACACACACACACACCTCGAAGCTCAGTCCTTGAACTGAGACACTCACAAACCACATTTGCTGGTAAAAACATGAAGAAGTGCTCACCCTCATCCACCCTCCTCCACCTGCCCAAACCGCACCATTAACTATCTTCTCGTGTATTAAATTGGCTTCGTCTTTTTACAACAGAGAACACATCGCCTTGCTTTAGCCTCCAGCTCGACTAGCTTCCGTTTATTATGCTAATACATTTTATCAGCCTCTTCCCCAACTCTCCTAATTAATCCCAAACTAAAACCAGTAAGCACATTTATCAGACATTCCTTCAGGGGGCGAGGAGGTGTGATTGGGAGAGTAAAAGGAGTCACCTCATCCCTTCTGGATTTTAAAACTCTCTCCTTGCCCTTTTCTCTAATCTCATAAAAGCGATTAATGAACTCTTCTGAAGATCTTTAAAGAAGAAAATGAGAGGTTTCTGTGGAAACGTAACATCTGCCTGCTCGGTCAATTAAAAAACCTCACAGAGAAAACATGAAAGTGGCAAAAATCAAACAGGCAAAAAAAAAAAAAAGAAAAAAAAAAAAGAGAGAGAAATCCCCCAACTTTTATCATTTAATTGCTTTCGAATTTCTTCTTCTCGCTGCAGTCTCTAATCAAAACAAGTCAGAGGAAAATAAGAGGTGAGAGGAGAGATGGAGGCTTGGAAAGAGGCGAGAGATGAAAGGTGAGCAGTGGGACAGTTTGTGTTAAGCCCCACCTGAGGGCTGGAGGAGTTTAATGTGAAGGAGTGTGTGTGTGTGTGTGTGTGTGTGTGTGTGCGTGCGTGCATGGAGGGTAAAAAGGCAACAAGAGGGCAGAGGTCAAAAGTCTGGAAGACAGGAAATTAGCCACACCTGAGGATTTGCGGAAAAGGGGTTCTTGAAGCACTTGAAATGAGACAAAGCAGGCTGCCCCTGTCTGCGTGAAACATCTGTTTTGAAATAATTAAGGAGGTCTTATTTTAAACATGTCAATATTTCTACACTTAAAAGAGCACGAAACATAAGTGTGTTTCAGATTAATGAAATGTCACACACTGATGATGGTTGGTTAAATTGAGAAGACATTCATTCATAATTTGCCCCTTTTTTTCCCTCAGTCATTTATTTCTCCAACCACCAAATGTATATCCATTCCGCAGCCTGTCTTCATATCAAGTCGACTCCCTCCCCCTCCCCCTCCGCTCTCTCTCTCTCTCTCTCTCTCTCTCTCTCTCTCTCTCTCTCTCTCTCTCGCTTCTACCCCTATCCTTCTCTTTTTGCGACATGGTGGGGCTCAACTCGGCCTCCATCCATTTCCGTCTCTGTCAATTAGCCAGGAACCAAATCCCTCTCCATCTCTGTGACAGGACAAAGACCGCAGCGTCTCACTGAATCACTCACACTGACATGAGGCGATCCAGAAAGTCCCACAGTAACACAAATACCACGTCGGCCTTCTCACTTTACTACATGCTGTGGCTTATAAAGTATATCCTGATAACACCCACATAAATACTTGAGTCTCGCTGCTACTCCCCAACTTTAAGGATGTATTTTTACGTCAGCGGTGTGGTTTACAGCACAAAGCTCCGCTGCCCTTTCTCAAGTCAATTCTTCAAGTTAATTTAATTTTATTTATATAGCTCCAAATCATAACAGGAGTTATTTTAAGGCACCTAGAGCAGGTCTAGACCGTACTCTTTAATTTACAGAGACCCAAATTCCCTCATGAGCTGCACTTGGCGACAGCAGCAAGGAAAAACTTCCTTTTAACGGGAAGAAACCTCAAGCTGAACCGGGCTGTAGGTGGGCGGCCATCCGCATTGACCAGTTGGGGTTAAAAGAGAGAAAAAAGGAGGGGGGAAAGAGAGGACTCTGAGCAAAAATCAAAAATCATTCTGCGAAACAGAGTTTGGTTATTTTATAAATAGAGAAAGAAAGATGGGAGAAAACCCAGATAAAGAGAGAAAGAGTTGGTTAGTGGATTTTAAGACTAGAGAGAATAAATACACCCTAAAGTTGTGTTTAATATTAGTATATGAAGCTATAGAGCCAAGCGACTATTAGCGTAGCTTAGCAGACTCGAGACAGGGGTAAACAACTAGCCTAATTGTCAAGAGGTAACTAAATCCCCTTTTCAGCATCCTAGAAGTTCACTAATTAACAGGGGTTATGTATGCGACTATTTCTTAGCCCAGGAGCAGTGGCTTCTTGAGTCTTGTTGTTACCATGAAGTGGGTGGGCAACCAGGGGCGACTTCAGGGAGTCAGCTTTTTGTTCAAATAAAACAAAGCAAGCGCTAACATGCTAATTAGTGAGCTTTAGAGGTGCTAGTAGGCAGATTTTGTTACCTCTAGACAGAGCCAGACTGGCTGTCCCCCCCCCCCCCTTTGTTTCCAGCCTTCATGTTAAACTAAGCTAATCAGCTGCTGGCTACAGCTTGATATTTAACAGCAAGAGTGGCATCAATTTTCTCGTCACACTCTTGGCAAGAAAAGGGAATGACTGCGTTTCCCGAAATGTAGCTTGTGTTTCAGCTTTATGCACGTTTGCTGCAAAATAAAACCTTTTTTTTAAATATATATCTAAACACTCCATTTAAAACCCCTTGGAGAAGATATTTCACTATTTCATTCACAAGTACTGCAACCAAAAGTCCATGACAACTTAAGAGGGCTCAACAGTGTATTTAAATGCCTGCGTTTCACCAACAGTATGATAATCCACAAACCAGAAATGTTCAATAACTCATCAGATAATGAACATAGTGATATTTATATGCTGAAATCTCCACTTTTGAACAAATACATGAAGTTCAGCATGTTTAATAAGAGGTGTATAAAGTATTCAGGGAAATGTAGGTAATCAGTAGAAGTAGACAAAGCAAGCCAAGAGAAATTTTTTCACTCTTACCTGTCAGCATCTCCCTGCCCTGACGATGTGTTTCGATGGAGCGTCTCCCGAACGGAGGACATGCTGTCAGGCAGGCGGTTCAGGCGCCGTGTGTACAGACCCAAACCTCCATCAGTCATGTAGCTGGAAAACACAACAAAACACATTAGATAGGCTATATACAACAAGCTCTAAGACGTACAATTAAAGGGCCCATAGAGCATGATGAAATAGTGCAGTACCACACATTGCTCTAAAGACTTTGGCCAGAGTTAGGATGCTCTGTTCTTCTTCTCAGAGCTGCTTTTGTTGTATATAGAGAAGGAGGAGGCCACATCCATCTAGTTTTCCGGCTGAGGCAAAGATCTCATCAATCAGGGCTAAACGGTTGGCGAAGAGCCTCCGCAAAAAAACAGTGAAGACACTAAACTATCTGACTGTAGACACGTTTCTCTCATGTGGCCCGTGGTAAACAACAGCAGTCTGTAAAATTAGTGGCAGCTGAGTAGACAGTAGAGAGGATGAATCTATTCTTTGCTCCTATACAGGAAGGATATTGCCATTCATCACTGAGACAGAGTCCATCATCTAACTCCAGACTGGGGATATTATGATTGACTGTGAGGCTTAATGTTAAGAGCAGCTGAAAAGATACTGTATATGTAAGTGCTGCATAAAGTAGGGCATTCACTTCATTTCATAATGGAAAATTACATTGGAAGGGACCTGATTTATTGGTTGCTGGAGTCAGAGGTTGACCGTTAGCAGCAGTTACAGTCTGAAGCTGATGCCCTGAACACTTACACAAACATTCCCATTCAAACTAAAACAACACCGACTAATTCCTTCAATATTTACGCGTGGAGTGGATTCCTAATGGAACTAAATATTGACTCATTTAACCCAGGTGTAATTTAATGAAATGTTTGCTGATTTAAAGTTAAGGTCGAACTGTTCGGTTGCTGAATGCTTTCTGTGTGGGAATGCGATGATTCTGTTTTTGCAGTTAAGTGAATAGAAAAATAAGCCCAGACAGATTTTTGACCACTAAAACACTCTCTGTGTTATCTCGATGTGGATCACAGTGAAAGAGAACTCACACACACACATACACACACACACATTTCTACATACATGTACACTATACACACAGTACAGTGTTCCTTTGTGTGACCAGCAGTCAAACAGAATCAACGTCTGAGCTGCACGACAGAAATTGCACAGCAGCCAAAAGTCGCTCAGCAGTGAGAAAACCTCTGCAGGCGCTGAACAAGCTGAAGCTTATATGAGGTTTAAGGTTGCAACTGACAATTATCAGTAAATCTAACCCTGATTTTATAGCTGGATTAGTTTATTTTTATGGTCATTTATAGAAAACAACAACAGCTGAAAACAAAACGATGACACATTATCACCTTGTAAAAGTGGTTGCTACATATTTACACACCCAGC